>NC_092784.1:53209656-53492156 GCF_047496795.1 Chiloscyllium punctatum
TCTCTGGGATTCAGTGCATTCCTCCCTGACGTCAGGGACTATTACAGAAAAGATCCGTGCGTTTAAAGGAGGAGAGGGCTGATGTGTATGTGTGTGTTTGTGTGTGTGTGTGCAGCTCAGTCTGGATGGTTAAACACTGGCAACCCCCAGTGACCAAGAGAGGGGAAACGACAAAAGGGGACAAGGAAGCCGGGGGGGGCAACAGAGGAAAGTTTTGAGCTCTTGGCTTGAAGAGAGGGGATTGAGAGAAGTTGGTCTCCTTGATTGTCTCTGTCTCTCTCTCTCTCTCCCTCTCTGCCTTCATGTAGCCGCCGGGCTCTCTCGTGGCCGAGTAACCTGCGATGACTTTGGGGTCGGAGATGACAGCGAGGCCGCTCGACGTCGAGGAGCCGGACGTGGATGTGGTGGGTGAGGACAGCGAGCCGGCGCCCGGGCTCTGGCCGGAGGGGGAGGTGACTGGCCGGGGGGCGGCCGCGGGGGCGCCCCTTGCCGGCGGCAAGGGGGAGATGGCACCGCCGAAGAACCCGCCGGTGAAGCCTCCGTACTCCTACATCGCCCTGATCACCATGGCTATCCTGCAGAGCCCCAAGCAGCGGCTGACCCTGAGCGAGATCTGTGAGTTCATTAGCACCAGGTTCGCGTACTACAAGGAGAAATTCCCAGCCTGGCAGAACTCGATCCGCCACAACCTCTCCCTCAATGACTGCTTCGTCAAGATGGCCAGGGAGCCGGGCAACCCGGGCAAAGGCAATTACTGGACCCTGGACCCCAACTCCGCCGACATGTTCGACAACGGGAGCTTCTTGAGGAGGAGGAAGCGTTTTAAACGGCAGTCCCACCTTGGCGTGTTGAGGGGTCATGCACATCTCCACCCAGCCCTGAGCTACAGCCCCTACGGCTGCAGCGTCCGGTTCCCCAGCGCTGGGTATCCGCCGCTGACCTTCCAGTACCCCCAGCACTGCCCCATGCCAACTCCGGGCACCCTCCTGCCCTCCCTGGCCGGCTTTCTCCACCAGGGCAGCGAGCTCGACCCCAAATCCCTCGCCCCCCCGCCCAGTCCCCAGCCCCCAGGTGCCATCAAAGTCGAGTCCACCTCGTCTCTGGCTGCGTTCTGCCTGGACAGCCCGTTGAGCAGCCCTGACTCGCCGACTGTGTACCCCACCCCGGTGATCTCCGCCATTGTCGCTCCCTCCCAGAGTCTGCTCGACGTAAATTGCGCCCAAATACAGACGGGAGCGAAATTCGCCAGTAAACTCCTACAGCTGCACAACTACCGTTACTGATGGTGCCGACCAGGTGAGGAAGGAGTAAGGGGAAGGGGGTGGGTGTCTGAATATGCAACGTACTGCGGAAACCTTACAAATATGCCCTTGAGGAGTGCATGAGGACTGCAGATGCTGGAGATCAGAGCTGAAAAATGTGTTGCTGGAAAAGCACAGCAGGTCAGGCAGTGTCCAAGGAATGGTTCCTGATGAAGGGCTGATGCCCGAAACGTCGATTCTCCTGTTCCTTGGATGCTGCCTGACCTGCTGCGCTTTTCCAGCAACACATTTTCAAATCTGCCCTTGAATCAACATTCTCCAATTTAGAGTGAAGGGCAGGAAATTGCAACGTGACAGTATTTGGATTAAACCTGACCTTTTAAGGCTGTTGCAACCCTGATATCTGTTCGATGACTGACCCGCGATTAATTCACACTCCTGCACCTCTGAATTCAATATTTTTTTTTAAAAGACCCGGCTGCTCCAGACATCTCTGGAAATTCCCGGATTTGGGAAGTTAGGCTAAATTTTATAGAATGCACTTGAGAAAGAAAATGTGCGTGTCTATTAATCTGGAAGCAAAGTGAACCAGTTTGACTGAGAACCAGTTTGAGTGAACACTGAGTAATTTGACCTGAAAGAAAGCGCGGCGTAAGAATTTTTGTTTTATAAGTTGCAAGGGGCAATTCTACACATTAATTCCTCGCTTTAGTCCGTGTAAATATTGTCAAACTCCTCGCAAAACGCTGTTCTAATAACTGTTCGCGGCCCGAACTAAATCTTATCGAAATTCAGCTAACAAATGCTTTCCAAACTGTATTCTCTTGTATTTCTATTGTGTAATAATCAGACCGAAGCGGTTCACCAACAATAATAATCGGATCTTCTCTCCTTCCCCATTTTAACGGCAAAATGAATTTGGCATCCAAATTTTGGAATTGCAGAATGCCATCTCTTCCACCAAAAAAAAACATTTCCACCACCCCAGGGAATGCTTGTGGAATCTGGTTTATTTTACTCCCGACCATTCTGAAGATTTATCCCCGTTGCTAGCGAGGGTCTAGTCATCATGGTAACAATTAGGAACACCTTCCAGATAAGGTTAAGGCAATTTCCTAAGTCGTTTGTTCAAGGATGTTGTTCAACCCCTCTGGGCCAGGTGGGAATTGAAGCTAAACTTCCCAAATCAGATGTAGGGACACCGCCAATGTACCACAGATTAGCGAGATTAATTGCTAACCTGATACGGTTTAGATAGAGATCTTGTTAGTTTGTTTTTATTTTAAATTGGGTGTCACTGGCTGGGCGAGCACAGACCGTCCCTCTCTGATTTTCCAGAGAGTAGTTAAGAGTCTGGAGTCGCACAGAAACCAGACTCAGTAAACAAGACAGATTGTCAGTGAACCAGATGGAGTTTGAACGAAACCGATCGCACGGACTCCGTTAAAGCCAGATTTTCTTAAAACTGAATTGAACTGCCCCACATTGGAACTGGAACTCACACCCACAGAGCATTAATCGGATTAACAGTACAACTGATATTATCGCTAGTTACCGTCTCCCTCGTAAATTAACGGGGGGTAATTGATAACTTTTTCAGAGCTGAAATTCACATAACACCAGGTTACAGTCCAACAGGTTTGTTTGGACTATGAGTCATACACCAGGTTATAGTCCAACAAATTAAACCTTATTTAGACTATAATCTGGTGTTGTGTGAATTTTAATTTTGTGCACCCCAGTCCAACACCGGTTTATTTCATAGCTGCAGAGCGGCTGTGGATTATAGGCACCTCATTCCTCTATTTCATCACAGAGTGCACACAGCACAGAAACAGACCCTTCGGTCCAACTCGTCCATGCTGACCAGATATTCCCAAACTATAAACTAGTCCCACCTGCCTGCGCTTGACCCACATCCCTCCAAATGTTTCCTGCTCATATACTTATCCAAATGTGTTTGAAATCGCCTTTCTTATCCCGTTGGAGGCACTTTGAGACTCAGTTAAATGTGTGCCCGTGTGCGGGAGCGGTCTCACCGTGCTGGAGAGTCAGGGGATGGACTCATTCCAAAAACACTCAGACTCCTTCAAACGAATGAGGGGCAGGCCGTTCGGCCCCATCGGGTCGGCTTTACCGGCTGATCTGAGTGTCACCTCAGCTCCATTCCCCACCCCGCTCCCCCCCCCCGCCCCCCCCCCATTCTCCTTAATGTCTAGAATCTCCGTCTACAAATACTCCAAGACCCTGCCTCCGCCGTTCACAGACTCACTCCCAACCCCTCTTCCCAGAAACACACAATCTCCTCATCCCCGCCTTAACTGGCGAATCCTTTAGTTGTAAACCATGCCCCCAACCCCTTTCGGTTCAGCTCTCTCTCTCTCCGGTAAAATGTGTAAATAGTTCCACTCGAACCTTTCAGATGGTCTGAAACAGAAATCGGAAATTGCTGGAGAAACTCGGCAAGGGTCTGGCACTATGTGTGGAGAGAGAAAGCAGAGTTTTGGGTCCAGTGACCCGTCCTTCAGAGCTCTGTTTTCTCTCTCTACAGATGCGGCCGGACCCTGCCGAGTTTCGCCAGCAATTTCCGTTTTAGGAACATTGGAATATAGGAAGATTGAAGCATTACAACAAAGGAACATAACTCAAAAGAACATTAGAACATTGGAATACTTGAAGATAGAAGCATTATAACACATGAACCTTACTTAGAGGAACATTAGAACATCGGAATATAGGAAGGGGAGAACAGAAGAACGAAGGCAGACCATTCAGCATCCCCCCCTCCCCCCAACCTCGCAGTTGATGAGACCATTGTCTGATCTTTGACCCAACTCCATACACCTGCAACAAAAATATAAGTTGCTGGAGACACTCAGCATCTTTGGAGAGGGAAAGCAGAGTTAATGTTTCGTGTCCAGTGACCTTTCACCAGAACTTCCCAGCTCTTAAACGATCTGTCAAATCTCACTGAAGCCGTTCAAACGCACCAGCAGAGGTTTCTATCGAATTGCAGGCTGTGTGTCTGTGTGTGTGTGTCTGTGTGTGTATCTGTGTGTGTGTCTGTACGTGTGTGTCTGTGTGTGTGTCTGTTGGTGTATGTCTGTGTCCGTGTGTGTATGTCTGTATCTGTGTGTGTCTGTGTGTGTGTATCTGTGTGTGTATGTCTGTGTCCGTGTCTGTGTGTGTTTTGGGGGGGGGGGTCTAAAATCGGAAAGAGAAGGGGCGGCTGGTATTTCGGGACAAGTTACAAGTTAGGTTTCAGGACCACAGAGAGACAATGGGAGCAGGAAACTAAACCAACCCAAGAATGTAATAATATCCAGATTGCGTGGTACTAATGTGAGCTGAAAATAGTTCGATTTTTGTTTTTGCAAAATAATTGTCCCTGTCCAACAGTTTCCAGATTTTGCTTAATTGTCGCTCCCGGCCAACACACACACACACACTTCCACACTCACACTCACACACACACACACTTCCACACTCACACACATACACTTCCACACTCACACACACACTCACATTCACACACTCACACACACACTTCCACACAAATAGCCTTTCACCGTATAATCCTGACACGTTACCGTTGGAACATGAGTTGGGACATATCTCGTCAGGTTTAGATATAACACCTACCTGCACAGCACCTCAGGCTAATTCATCTTCCACAGGGACGTTAATCTTCTATATCTTTTAGCATTGTCTGTGGCCATAATTTGCCCTGTTAACGAAGCCGCTCCCAGTGTCACACGGGTGCAGAGGAACGTTGAAAATCTCAGTTTGGGACAGTTGGTATGTGTGTTCCCGCGCATACGCTAGTTTAACTCGGGGAATGGGGCACTATCAATGAATGCGTCAGGGCTGAGGTGATTGGAAGAATAGGGGGATAACATCCTGAGCTTGTTGATCGGCGACCAACGTGAACAGTTGGTAGTGAAATCCCGGACTGTAGTGTTTATGCCGGTATGCCGTGCTTTTGCAGGTAATTGGGATATTCCCGAAGGCGAGAGCAGGCCCTGAAAATATTCGTTCAAGGAGTTTGGGGGCCAGGCTGGACGACAAAACCAAAACATGAATGGTTTGGACTTATATACAGAGAGTCAGCAACCCCCCTGTACATGAACCTGTGTAAATATTGTGGCTACAATGACAAATAAAGACATGTTTAATTATTGATCAAGACGCAACCTGATAAATGTTTCTAAATTGACACTCCTGTGTAAATTATTTGTATCTGTGTCTCAGATGTTTTCACATTCTTGGCTTCACGTTTCTAGTTAAATGTATCAATTGTTTATTGTTTTGTTTGTGGGATGCGGTTTTTTTTTCCCCGAAGGATGTGATTCAATTTTAAACATTTCACGGTAAAGGAAAACTTTACGGCTTTCTCAAAAATAACAATCCGAGTGTATTGACCACCCCTCCGGTCTCGCTCCCCGCTCTGGTCCGCTGGAGTTCGACCGTGAAACTCGGGAGTCTTGAGACCTTTCGCCTGAGTCTTTCTCTCCTCTGTGTTGTCAGTTTGACGCCGAGGCCAGCCGAGAAGCAAGGCTGTCGCTTTGTGAGATGCACCAATGTGGGGCTCTCGGTTACCCGGTGATAATTTGTTTTGTTTTTTTTTTGCCTGTGCCTGTTCTGGGAAAGCGATTATGAGGGATGCAAATCCAGAGAGACAACCTTGCATTTCAGAAATTCTGGGCACTTTCAGTAATCCTGGCGGACGGGCAGGATTGTTGCTCAACTGGTAGTCGGCAGGACGATTTGTTTTGGATGAAATGCTCGGATTTTTTTTTAAATGCAACCCTTGTGGTGTTTTAAAACAGGGATGGATTGGCAGGGGAGTCAGCCTGTGTTTCGCTGGTTTTCCTGATTGGGGTATATAACACACGAAGTGTGACCGATTGTAAAACCAGGATTTTGTGAGTGCCTAAAGACGGTGGGAGTTTTCTATGTTTTGTATGGCAGTGGGAAAAAAAAAACACCCAATGGGAAATCCAGCCACAAACATGTTCCAGGCGTGAGTGATCATCACTCGACCCACACTATTTAACCCCCGGCCCCATTTTTATCCCTGGTATTTGCACAGTTGTGTTACGACTGGACACGGAGCTGAAAGGCCACTTTGCAGGAATGCTGCTTAATTTGAAACGATAACAGAAATTGCTGAACAAACCCAACATTCCTGGTAGCATCCGTGGACGGGGAGTGAAGGGAATGCGGTGACCCTTTCAAACTGTATTATTTTTTTTGGGGGGGGGGGCTTAAACACCAGCGTTCGCAGCTCTCTGCCTTATTAATTAATTGAAGGTGCGTGCCTCCTCACTGATCCAATTCAAAGAGAACCTCAAATCGGGCGGTGAACCGAGTTGTGCATTTTGTTTTTAAGGAAGAATGATTGGAGAGAGAGAAAAGACGTGTGTTTCGCTTCCTTGTATTTTTATTTTAAATGGTGCTTTTTTTTTCTCTTTTGTTAACTAAACTGTCTCGCAGTAGAAATGTGGGGTTAGCATAATATTTCAAAACAGCCACATACACAGTGTGTACTGGTGAGGGGAGATTGCTACACAAACACGCTTACAAAGGGAGACAGATTTATTTGAATTATTAATTTGTTGCCGCTTGCATATTTACAAAGTTTCCGTCTGATCTGGCAGAAGTGAACTCAGGGTGTGATTATTTCCCTAATAAACTGTCCGGAACTGGCGTATGACATTTGGTTTGAGAGAGAGAGAGAGAGAGAGAGTGGTCAGAGGAGGAGGCAACAGTTTGCATTATGTGTATGTGTGTGTGTGTTTGTGTGAGTTGGGGGTAAATGGAGTGGTCTAAGGAAGGCTCCCTTTTTGAGTCGAAAGTGGAGAGGGTTCCGAGCGACCCCAAACTCTCGTCCTTCCCCCTCCCCCGTCCCTCCCCCGACTCCAGCCCGTCGGTCAGCTTGAGTAACCTCACGCTGAGAGTGGAGAAGATTTCCAAACTCTGAGAGCCGCTGTAATTGCAACGTGGCTTCTCACTCTCTGCTGCAGCATCCCACCCCGTGTTTATTTTTCCTTGATGCTGTCACCCTCAGGTTTTACAACCACCCATCCCCACCCCTCCTCCCTTCCCATCTTTCTCTTTCTCTCTGCCCCCCACACACACACATACACACCCCTGTCCGTGGTTGAATTTGCGAGACCCATTTCAAAGCCAGGGTCAGGGACATGGAGTCTCAGAGATGTACAGCTCGGAAGCAGACCCCTTCGGTCCAACTCTGTCAGATATCCTGAATTAATCTAGTCCCATTTGCCAGCACTTGGCCCATACCCTTCTAAACCTTTCCTATTCATGTACCCATCCAGATGCATTCACAATGCTGTAATTGTACCAGCCTCTACCGCTGCCTCTTGAACTCTGAATGCCAGGGCTTCAGTTTGGTCACATCTGCATCTTCCTGATGAAGGGCTTTTGCCCGAAACGTCGATTTCTCCTGCTCCTCGGATTTTGCCTGAACTGCTGTGCTTTTCCAGCACCACTCTGATCTTGACTCTGATCTCCAACATCTGCAGGCCTCACTATCGCCACATCTGCACATCTCCAGTTGGCCAGCGATGAATGGGAGAGATACGTTCCCCCCTTCCCTCTCCCCCCTCCCCTCCCCCCCCATCCCCATCTCAGAGTCCTGAGGGATCCCATTGGGCAAAACAGTACAATTAATCTCACTTCCCTTAATCAAGGCAACTAGATAGTTATGACACAAAACGTTCTATAAGTGACTCTGGACCACTGGCCCAATGACAGGGCTAACACGCTACAGCTCGCCCTGCCCTGAGATGTATATTATGCTCCAAGTGGGGCTTGAACGTGGATCTTCTGGACCAGACGTAGGGGCACCACTATTGCACTGCAAGACCCTCCAAGCTATTTCCGGTTAATACCATCTGATGCCCCTTTGCTTCCATCCACATCTAGCTCAACATCATTTACGCCAGTTTTGGTTGTCTCCCTGTTTGTCTCATATCCAGCTACCCACTGAACTTCCACAGCCTCTGTGGTAGGAGATGGTGACATTGTAGAGATAATGTCACTTGACTAGCAATCCTCAAGGGGCCAGGCTGACGGCCCAGTGGCGCAGGTTCAAATCCAATCAGAGCAGTGAGTAGAATTCAGTTTAAATTCATAGGAGTTAAAAGCTCGCCTCAATCAATAATGTTAACTATGGAACAAACATTGATTGATGCAAGAATGCATATTGAGGGAACAAACCTGCCATAATGTGACTCCAGACCTACAGCAATGATATTGACACCTACGCATGTTGTAACTGAAGGCACGTTCACAGGTTAAAATCCATGCTGATCTGGAGGCCAGAACTTGTGCACTGCAGAGATCGCAGACGGTTATGGGGCTGAAGGAAGTTACAGAGACAGTACAGGTGAGGCTATGGAGAGATTTGAGAATGGGGATGAGCATTTATAAATTACAATGCTGCTGCAACCAGTGTAAGTCAGAGAGCACAGGGATGAATGTGAATTTTAAAATAAAATTGCACATGGGATGGAGGTATCCTTGTCTAGTTCATCTTTATTACCTAATCCTAGTAGCCTGTCGAATTTGGTGATGAGCTGCTGTATTGAATCATGTCAGTCCTTGAGGTGTAGGAGCACTCACAGTGCTGTGAAGGAGGGAGTTTCTGTGCTTTCACCCAGTGACAGTGAAAGGGCAGTGATATAGTTCCAAGTCAGGATGGTGGGGGGACCTGAGGAGAGTGGTATTTCCCGTGTATCTGCCACCCTTGTCTTTTTGGATAGTAGAGATCGTGGGTGTGGAAGATGTTGATGAAGGAGGATTAGTGAGTGGCTGTAGTGCATCCTGTGGGTGGGGCACACTGAGCTTTGGAGTTGAAGGGGGTGACGGTTGAAGGAGGTAGATGGGTTACCAATTGTTCTGGACGGTGTTGAGTTAGAACATGAGTAGCAGAGCTTTGGATGAGCACAAGTTAACTGGATAAAAATTCCATCTAATTTTCGAGTGTAACCATGTCCATGTATCTAATCTACCTTTAACCAGTATCTGTAACATCCAGGTTACCCGTATAACTTAACTGCTGCCTCTAAAAGGGACAGGTGGGACCTGATGCAACATAAAGATTGACATCCAAAAAAGTTAACCCTTTCAGAACCCGAAAGACTTCTATTTTTCGACCAGGATTAGACCCCTCTTAGCTATATCAAAATGTCAGTTCGGTTCTCTCATTCAGTTTCCCTGGCTTCACTATACATTCACAGATAAGAATAGGGTGTCCAATATATACACACAAATTGCATATTGCAAGGGAAGAATTATTCTGATTTGAACAATCTAAGAGGTACAATTTTGACTCAGCCTGGCAGGTGGGAAAACCCATATGTGAGTTGGAAACCTGATTATTACACTCCACCCAATGGGGAGAGGGGTTGGGGGAAGGGCTGGGAGGCGCCAATGTAAACCTATCCTGGCAGTTGAATAACTGACAGAATTGGATGCGATATTACTCCTTCCGATTTCATTCCCAATTGACACCAATGAGGAATGCTGAGGAGAATCAGTGTTCTATCAACCCCTTGGGTTACCCACTGGGCACATTTGGTTAAAATGTCTCTCTTGGCACTGATGGATTGTGAGTGACTACTCCTGAATTCATGTCACCACTTTCCCCAATTAGCTCTTTAATCTAAAACAGTAAGGTGAGTTTCAGAAAACAGCAACCGCGGGTTATGTAAAGAAATAAAAATCTTGCATTTTTGGCCGATTGGATTTAACATTTTGACAGATTGTCTGAAATGAACACAGGTTAAAGGTCGGCGGTGAAGCGAGTGCATTGATGTCAAATCAGAATGTAGAAATCTCTCACGATTGCTCACTGCCTTCCTGTCCAAATGCTTTCCCAGGAATTTGTATCCATTGCACCCAATGGCCATGACTTCACTGGAAGATTACCAACAGGCAGAAAGGCCAGTCTCAGAGGCAATGGCAGCAATGTGGTTATATAACTGGATGAGTAAACCAGAGGCTTGAATTAATGATCCAGAGATGGGAGTTAAATACCACCACCACATCCAGGGAATTTACAAACATTTAATCAAATAAATCTGGAATTTTTAAAAAATGTCCCAATAATGGTGACCACAAAACTACTGAATTGTCATTAAAAAAAACCATCTGTTTCACTCATGCCCTTTTAGGGATGGAAATCTGTTATCCTTACCCAGTCTGAATTCCATGTGACTCCAGACCTGCAGTGGTCTTCTTTAACTGCCATCGAAAGGGCGAAACAAGCTGTTTAGTTCCAAACAGATGGACAATAAATATTGATTTCATCTGAGATGCCCCACATGTTGTGAATTAGGCTTTTTTTAAAAAAATGTCTATCTCTGGCACTACTTTTCTCTCTCTCTCTCTCTCTCTCTCATGTCTCAATACCTCTCCTCCCTCAGCTTCTGTCTTCCGGTCATTCTCAGTTTCAATATCTCTGCAACTCAACATCTCAGGCGAAAGTGAGGACTGCAGATGCTGGAGATTAGAGTCAAGATCAGAGTGGCGCTGGAAAAGCACAGCAGGTCAGGCAGCATCCCAGGAGCAGGAGAATCGACGTTTCGGGCAAAAGCCCTTCATCAGGAATGACTGTCCCTGCTCCTCGGATGCTGCCTGGCCTGTTGCGTTTTTCCAGCACCACCCTCTCGACTCAACACCTTACCTTCTTTCTTTATCTTGTTCCCCACATTTTCCTCTGTTAATGGATCTGTCCATCCTTTTTTTGATCATGTGTCACATTCCCTACCTCGGCTTCTCTCTCTCTATCTCTCCCTCTTTTAATTTCCTGTTTTTTTTTTCTCTTTTCAATTCCTTTTTTCTGTAAAAGTCTTGGTGCTGTTACGGTGAGGAGTTTATCTCAGTGCTCTCTCTTGAATGCATCAATAGGTCAGTAGAGTCTTAGGGTTACGGAAACAGACCCTTCGGTCCAACCAGCCCATGCTGACCATAATCCCCAACTAAACTAGTCCCAGTTGCCTGCTCCTGGCCCACATCCCTTCAAACATTTCCCATTCATGTATTTATCTAAATGCCTTTTGAATCCTGTTAATTGTACCCACATCGGCCACGTCCTCAGCAAATTCATTCCACACACAAACCACCCTCTGTGTAAACAATTTGCTCCGTCATGTCTTTTTTTAAATTTCTCTCCTCTCACCTTAAAAATGTGAACTCTATTGTTGAAATCCCCCATCCTTGGGAAAAGACACCCACCACTAACTCTCTCTATACCCTCATTATTTAATAAACCTCTATAAGGTCGTCTCTCCAGTGAAAGAAGTCCCAGCCTTTCCTTATAACTCAAACCTTCCACATCCGGCAGCAACATCCTGCTCAATCTCTGCTGAACCCTAAGATCAGATCTATCACAAGAATATCAGAAAGAAGGAAGTTTGATCTCAAGAGAGAGAATTACAATCATGCCAGTGTATGAACTTGAGCTGAAATACTCCAATCACAGAGTCTGCAATGCCATCTTCACATAGAGTGCTTGTGTTATAAAACAGTGGGTGTTTTGGCTCTCTTGTCGGACAGCACCAATTTAAAGTGGAGCAGATCTGAATGAGTGAGTGGGCTGACCCCACCCAGAGGGATGCCTTAACCCTCTATCAGCAACGTGCACCAAATGAAAGCTGCATTATACAAATGAGGAACAAGAGAAGGCCACTCGGCCCTTCAAGCCTGCTCTGCCATTCAATAAGTTCACAGTTGCTCTGATATCAACTTCAACGCTACATTCTGACATATCCCCAGTAATTATCTATCCACTTGGGAATCAAGAATTCAACTATCGCTACCTTAAAAATATTCAAAGATGCTGCATCTGCTGTTCTTTAAGAAAGGGAATTACGCAGACTCAGTACACTCTGAGAGAATTATACTTTCCTAATCTCTGTTTTAAATGGAAATCCCCTTATTTTTAAACTATGATCCCAGGTTCTAGATTCTTTATTCATTTCAAAACTATGCTGCACTCATAAAAATCATCTTCGTGCATACACATAGTCACAAACACAGTTCAGCTCTGTGAAGTAGCGCATCAAGGATACAAAACCATTGGAGTTTCACTCTATCCAACAAACCAAAGACAACTCTTACACATACAAGACTACATTTCTATGTACCAAAAGCAGAAATTGCTGGGAATCACAGTGAATCAGGTGGCGTCCATGGAGAGAGAGAATGTTTGAAGGGATATAGGCCAGGAGCAGGTAGGTGCGACTAGTTTAGTTGGGGATTATGGTCAGCATGGACTGGTTGGACTGAAGGGTCTGTTTCCATGCTGTATGACTCAAGTCTAGATGACTCTTCATCACCGGCTGTGATGAGGCGTCATCTCGACTTGAGTACCAATTACCTGCAATAATTTGATTGTATATTTGCATGAGTTTGAGGCACTGTGAGGGTCCAATAACTAAATGGGCCCCCATTTAACCTTCAGCAGGAAGACCTCAGACGGTGGTCTTTCCCCACTGCCCCTTGGCAGCAGCTGCCCCAAGCTTTAGTGCGACCCTCAGCCCTAATTCTAGTTTCTCTCACAAGAGGAAACATCCCCTCCACAGGACCTGGTCAAGTCTGGAGGGAGTTTTCTATGGTCTATATGTGCAGCACACCTCCACCATACAGTCAATAGAGTCATAGAGATGTACAGCACGGAAACAGACCCTGTGGTCCAACCCGTCCATGCCGACCAGATATCCCAACCTAATCTAGTCTCACCTGCCAACACCCGGCCCATATCCCTCCAAACCCTTCCTATTCATATACCCATCCAAATGCCTCATACATGTTGCAATTGTACCAGCCTCCACCACATCCTCTGGCAGCTCACTCCATACACGTACCACCCTCTGTGTGAAAACGTTACCCCGAGAGTGTCATTTATTTTTTGTGAAGTATCTTTCTTATGAAACTCATAACAACAAAGAGAGACAACATCAACGCACAGAGCAATGACTAGCATTAAACACTGCAAAAGCCTTGTACACATTTTAAACATGTGCACGCAGAGATATGTGGGGAGAATATGTCCAACTGGACAACTATGGGCATTTGCTGTAGGGTGCTGTGGGAGTGGAAACAATCTTAAAATCAGTACAATCTTTTTGTCTTGTTTCTTTAAGTATTTGTACACCACCCAGATGTATATTCACATTTATATGTGGGTACAAAATGGCATATATATCCCACACATATACATGCACTTGTGTATGAATATATATGGACATGCAGATCACACACTGATATATACACTTACAAATTACATCCAGATATATGCAGTCTTGTGCACATATATATATAGTACACAAATAAACACATACACATGTTTGCATACATACACATATGAATATATAGACATATGTATTTGTAAACACAAATATGCCTGTGTATAATACATATATACACATAGTGTGCATATATATCAATCATATACATACATACAAATATACATATGTACAGGCAAATAGTTCTGCACAAAAGCATGTTTACACAAACACACATATATTACACACACCATACAAACACACACAGACACAAATATATGTAATGGGACAAAGGCAGAAAGTTCTGGAGAAACTTAACAGATCTGGCAGCACCTGTATGTGTGTGTGTGTGTGTGTAAGAGAGAGAGAGAGAGAGAAAGAAAGAAACAGAGCTAAGATTTGGGGCCCAATATGACCCTCCTTCAGAGTCCAATTGTGTATGATTATATGGAGGAGAAGTCGTTGAGCGCTTATTTGGGTGTGCATGTCTCCTCACTTCCCTCAAGGCTGACTTTTTAAATTCCAAAAGTATACTTGGTATTCATAAAAAAAACTTTATATATAAACATAGCCACTAAAACAGTTGGGTTCTGGGCAATCTTTGCACACAGAGACACAAATAAACATTGGAGTTTGACTGACCTCACAGTTCCAACAAACAGACCCAAGGGACCCCTTACTTCGGTGAGATATTATCTACATATGTTTGAGGGTTCCATAACTGAATGGACCCCCATTTACCTTCAGCAGAAAGGCCTTAGATTGTGGTCTCCCTCCACCAGCCATGAAGACTGATGTTATGTGCTCCAGTTAGGCCAGTGTGTGGTCCTCATGTGAAGTTCGTGGTCTGAGCTGTGACCATTCTCCCCCGGGACAGTGTGCCTATGGCTGTACCAAGGTGTGAAAACCGCTCCTTACAGAAAATAGGTAGTACAGTAGCTCAGTGGTTAGCACTGCCAGGGAATTCAATTCCACCCTCAGATGACTGTCTGTGTGGAGTTTGCACATTCTCCCCGTGTCTGTATGGGTTTGCTCCAGGGTACTCCTCTGGGCTGAGCAGAAATTCTCCCCCCATATGTGTGGGATTCCTCTGGATGCTCTGGTTTCCTCCCACAGTCCAAAGGTGTGCAGGTTAGGGTGGATTGGCTGGGCTAAATTGCCCAAAGTATCCAGGGATGTGTAGGCTAGGTGCATTAGTCAGGGGAAATGTAATAAGAGAATGGATCTGGGTGGGATGCTCTTCCAAGGGTTGGTTGAGCCAAATGGCCTGGTTCCACACTGTGGGGATTCTATGAAAAGCCTCTCACCTTACTTGCATGTCCTGTTCACACACAGTTGGATGTCTACAGCTACCTGCATAGCTTTAGCCGTACTGTTGGAATTGAATTAGCTTTACTGCCAAATAAGTACATGCAGTGAAAAGTATACAAGTCGCCACTTATGACACCATCTTAGATACAAAGACACAGATTCTTCAGCATGAGTTCTTCGGAAAAACAATTAGAAAAATAAAGATGTTTGTCAACAGGATTATTCACACATTCCAACACAGACCAACCGGATGTCAACATGCACCGCCCAGCCCAGGAAGGCAAAGATTTCAGTTTGAGGACTGTGCAAGACAATTCTATATTCTAATCAAATGCAATTCTCTGATTGAGTAGCAGTTTCTACCGTCTGTACTGAATGTCTCTGGCGCTCGGTCTAACATTTACCCTGGAATCTGCCTTCCTGGTGTTGCAGAAAATCTCAGCCCAAAATCTCAGGGATGTGTCCAGTCTTGGAGAGACGGTTTCATTTTTGTACTCCTTCCCCCTCTCCCTATTCCAGACCACCTACAAAATTATTTTCACGGGGAAAGTCATCAAGACAGAGAGAGGGGAGAGAAAGAAAGACAGGGGGAGGGAAGGGAAATGGAAGGTGAGGGGAGAGAGAGAAGGGGCGAGGGATAGAGGGGACAGAGGGATGGAGAGATGGAGAGGAGAGATAAGGGAGGAAGAAGGGAAGGGGATAGAAGGAGAGCGCGGGGCGAGACAATGAATGGAGAGACAAAGGGTGTGAAGGAGAGAAAGATAGAGGGAAAGAGGGAGCAGGGGAGAGGGATGGGGAGAGATGGATTGGGAGAGATAGAGAAGGGGAAAGAGGGTTAAAGGAAAAGAGGATAGAAAGAGAGCAGGGCTAGAGAAAGAGTGGAAAGAGGGAGAAGAGGAGAGAAAGGGGTAAGAGAGAGGGTGCAGAGAGGGAGAGAGGGAGTGAGAGATGAGAGGAGAAATGGAGGGAGGAGGTGGAGAATGTGGGGGATGGGAAGTGGGAAAGACGATAGAAAGGGGGAGTGAGTGCAGAGATGGAAAGGAGGAGAGAGAGGAGGGAGCGGGAGGGTGGCAGGGGTGGTGGGGGGGGAGAAGGGGAGAAGAAGAAGCGAAAAAGGGAGAGAGAGAGAATGAGAGGTGAGGTGGAGGGCGAGAGGTGGACTGATAATGACAAGTGAAACTGACAGGAAATTGACCACAAGTGGCAGCCTCTGGTTCTTACACAGAAGTACCCCCCAACCACTCACCCCTCCACTCCTCCCCTCCACTCCTTCCAACTGCATTTATCTAGTGCCTTCAGAGAGAAAGAGAGTGAGAGACAGTGAGCTCCAGAGCGAGCCAGAAGAGGTGATAAAACGAGAAGCCTCTTAGAGAACAGCATAGAGGTGAGAGGTGAAACATTTTATTGGGATTCTCAATTGATGAGGTACATTCGGATTAGATTAAAGAGGGTGCCTGGAAGAATGGGTCAGTATTGGGGATGGGGGGGTCAGTGTGTTCCAGCGGTGTGTGTGTCTGTATGTGAGTCAGTTTGTGTGTGTCTGTATGAGTGTCTGTGTGTCAGTCTCTATGTGTGTGTGTGTGTCTTTAGAATCATAGAATCCCTACAGTGTGGAAGTAGGCCATTCAGCCCATCGAGTCCACAGCGCCCCTCCAAAGAACATCTCACCCAGACCCGTTCCCCCCAACTCTCTACCCTATGCATTTGAGTCTGAGTGTGTATCTGTGTGGGGTTGTTTCCTGTGGAAATACCGGGGGAATCATTTTGTGAGGTCAGTGCAGGATCTCGGATAAATCACAGTCATTTTAAAATGAGACCGAATGGTATCCGTGTAATATGTGAGACAGCTCCATTAGATCTAATGGCAGGTTCATAGACCCATGTAAAATCTAAATATGGGATCAACATTTAGATGAGGCTTTAACTCTGTACGTGTATATATACACACACACTGGGGGTGGCGTCCAGTGCATTAATATTATAAACCAGAGATAGAAAGTGCTGGAAAAACTCAGCAGGTCTAACAGCTGATTTTTTTTCCCCCATCAATTTCTCTTGGTGATGGTCAAAATGGGTATTTATAGACAAAATTTTAGTACAAGCGTTCAAAACTAATTCAAGTAAATCTAAACTGGTCCATTAAAGGCGATCGTGTCTTTCAGGTCGTTTTAATAACCTGATCTACATTAGAATATTGGGCTCACTTGGACATCTCGAAATTAATTGTCGGGTCTGGTTTCTCCGGGCTGTGATTGGGTTCGATCCGGATTATTAAGGGGGCATTCAAACCTTCCAAATATACAGAAACAGACACGCAGTGAAGCGTGGATCGTCCCAGCCCCTCTTTAAACGGGCAGTAGGAAGGGGACGGCGAGATTGCAGCAGGGTCCAGTATTGTCTAACAGTCGCATCGTTCCCCCCCCCCCCCCCCCTCTCTCTCTCTCTCTCTCTCTGTGTCTGACTGGAACCTGGAGTGACTTACTGAGAGTTCGGAGCAGGAGAAAGGCTGAACATTTCAGGCGGACATAACATCTCCCCCCACCCCCCACCTCACCCCCACCACCGAGGGCTCCACTTGAGAAAGATCCCAGCGTGGAAACGGGAACGAATTTGGTCGAAATAGTTTCTTTGTGAGTAAGTGGAACTAACTCTGTTGGCAGCACAGCGCGTGTTTGAGCCGGATCAGCATTGTTTGTAAAAGCCTTGTTTGTAAAACCTGAACGGAGATATGTTCCTAAAAGTCCCTGCTCTAGATGTATGTCAATCCCTGGGAATAAAGTCCAATGGGGAGCAGTGACTGACTGTATTTACCGAACGCTGCGCCTGACATTCCCCATTTGCTTGCTGAACGATTTCATCTCTTTGACAAGACAATTGCTCAGATTGTAACCCGGGGGGAAGGTATGGGACTACACAAATTATAAAGATAGATTCAGACTTTTTATTCTTCGATTGCTCGTATATATTATGTCCAACATTCAGGAATGGTATGCTGGTTTTACCACTTGGTTTTACAGGACAGTCTGCTGTTTAGAATTTCAACCAAATCGGTGTCAACATCAAACTTACTCCAATTAAGAATTCGTTTTTTTTATACAAAAGAAAAGCAATGTTTACATGTAATGGCAGCATTTAAATTTGAACTTTGTGAATTAAGGGACTGCATTTTAGTTTTATCTTTCAATTCTACGTTTTCTTTGTTCAAAATACTCTAGAAAAGTATTTCATTTCTTTAGACATATCCTGATGTTACAAATGTCTAAATTAAAATATTATATTTTTATTCATTCATTTATTTATTTAATAGAATATTATTGTTCCATTGATTATTTAAATTGCCAGTAACGCATTACTATGCAATTTACTCGTTAATTTGTAAATAAAATATTCATTTGCCATTTGTTATTTTGTCTATTTAATAATTTTGCCAATTGTAATTTTACTCCATAATAAAAGATTGCATTGCCACTTATTATTTAATTTAGCAGTAGCATATTACTTTGCAATTTATTCGTTTATTTATAAATAAAATGTTACTTTGTCATTTGTTAATTTGTTTATTTAATACTTTTGCCAGTTATTACTTTTTTCATAATAAAACGTTATTTCGCCAATTTTAATTAATTTAACAGTAGCATATTACTTTACTCTTTACTCGTTTATTTATGAATAAAATGTTTGTTTGCCATTTGTTACTGTGTTTATTTAACAGAGTATAATGTTGCCAATTATTACTTGATTTTCATAATAAAATATGACCTTGACATTTATTACTTCATTTCAAAATAGATTACGACTTTGCCATTTTTCACTTTGTTTACCTTTTAATAAAATATTATTTTGCCTGTCTCCAAGCCACCACAAGAACCTTTTTCTGGTATTTTTGCCACTTTTGTAACGTCATTATTTCTTGCTTGTTGTATCCTGATTTTTAAAGAAACTTAAAGGCATTTTTGTTATATTCCACTCAATGATCACCTTCTAATTTTAAAGGTAGAAAGTCTGAACCCAGTTCAACTGTAAAATATATTCATGATTGATAGAAAATTTTTATAGTAAATTAATATTTAGACATTTACCAATATTTCTAAATATAATTTCCCTTCACACTAATAAATAAGTTTTCACAAATTCAGGGCATCCCAAAATGCTGTTGAAGGTTTGTTTTCATTTGTCACTAGGATTTAGTGTTGTTGCTAATGCCATCATTTACTGCCTACCTCTAATTGCCCTTTCAGAGGGAAATTTTGAGTCAACTACATCGCTGTGGGTCTGGAGTCAAGTGTGTGTCAGACCGGATAAGGACAGCACATTTCCCTTCCCCAAAGGACGTGGTTGGACCAGATTCCCAGGATTTTAGCAATAGTTAAACAATGTTTCCAGAAGTCACCATTATGACTTTTTAGTCAAGATTTTCATTGAATTTAGATTTCATTATCTTTCATGGTAAGATGTTTGTTCCCTAAATCAATAGCCTGAAGTTCTTGATTACTAGTCCAATGATATTGACACTACTCCACCATTTTCCCCCCGAATTTAAATTGAGCACATGATGAAATGAGAGTAAAGTCAAATTAGCTGGGAGTTCTGGATTAGTGGAGCTGGAAGAGCACAGCAGTTCAGGCAGCATCCAAGGAGCAGCAAAATCGACGTTTCGGGCAAAAGTCCTTCATCAGGAATAAAGGCAGTGAGCCTGAAGCGTGGAGAGATAAGCTAGAGGAGGATGGGGGTGGGGAGAAACTAGCATAGAGTACAATAGGTGAGTGGGAGAGGGGATGAAGGTGATAGGTCAGGGAGGAGAGAGTGGAGTGGATAGGTGGAAAAGGAGATAGTCAGGTAGGACAGGTCCGGACAAGTCATGGGGACAGTGCTGAGCTGGAAGTTTGGAACGAGGATGAGGTGGGGGAAGGGGAAATGAGGAAACTGTTGAAGTCCACATTGATGCCCTGGGGTTGAAGTGTTCCGAGGCGGAAGATGAGGCGTTCTTCCTCCAGGTGTCTGGTGGTGAGGGAGCAGCGGTGAAGGAGGCCCAGGACCTCCATGTCCTCGGCAGAATGGGAGGGGGAGTTGAAATGTTGAGCCACGGGGCGGTGTGGTTGGTTGGTGCGGGTGTCCCGGAGATGTTCCCTAAAGCGCTCTGTGTTGTCAATAGTTTCACATGTTCCCTTCAGAACCTCAGATATTGCTCGCTGTTGTAGAGTTGGAAGTCATTATGGCAGGTTGTGTCTTGGATCATTGCCACTGACAGTACAAAGCACATCCAATATGAGCTGAAAGATTAGCAGGCATTATAGGTTTTCCACAATTATCTTTCTTTAGTTCAAAATCTGGGCACACAAAATATTTCATTTTAACTTCTTATAATTCTCCAATCCAACTCCATACCCATGAAGTTGCAGTGATAAGTCCCTGTTTGTCAGCTCACTTCCCCACCCTCCCCAATAGTCAGGGGCTCTCACTGCTGTCACCAACTTAGTCTCAAAGTTGACCTCTTTCATTCACACCAACCACGTCTACTCCTGATAAGTTAATGGTCACATGAAAAGAGCTCTAAATGATTTTAGCAGTTCAAATTACACAATGGGGTGACCCCATCAGCTCTCTGCAATGGATGTAGAAGATCCCAGTACACAGTTTTGAAGAATTTTGAAGGTTTTCACTGGCATTTTAAGTCAAGTGATATCCGTCAATGACTCAAACACAACTTTCATCAGGCTGTTATCTCATCCCTGATTGAAGGACCTTACTACATGCAAAAGAGCTGTTACTATTTCCTGCTTTCTAAATACTTCACCTGTAATGCACTTCCGGGCATCCTGACAGGATGAAAGGTGCCAAACAAAAGCAAATTTAAACATCAACTGGAACCGAGTCAACAAAGCAAGAATTTACAGCTACAAACTATTAAATCATTTAAACTAAACGACTCTGAATTAATGGCCGGCTGTATGAGACGTCACTAGTTAAAAGTTTATGGAAATTCCTCTTCAACTCGTCCTCATGATAAAAAAAAGACCTGAATTAATTCCGAAGATAAAAAAATGATAAATTCCATTTGGAAAATTAGAGGAGTATTACAATTTTCAATGTTGAAAGGAGGAAAATAAATGAAGGCCTGAATAAAGTTTATGAAAATGAAAGCCTACAACATTGTGTAATGTTCACTGCTGAAACATAAGATCTGTAATCATGCATCAGCATAACTGAGACATTAATCTGTTAGTTTAAGCTGGTTAACCGCCATTAAATTAGACAATTCCAAACAAATGCATGAACTGTACATAAGCTAGTGCTGTACTGCTTAATTTCTAGGTTAATATGGTCTGGATGAAATGAACCTTTGCTTCAAGTCTATCCCTAGTAAATAAGCCTGCTACCGGAAGATTCAAGTAGATAATGACCAAAAATTAAACTTGAAAGGAATATCCAAGCTGATATTTTTATGGGAAAAGTTGATAAAGGCAGATTGTCTCAAAGATGGGAGTTTAAATGAAAGTTAGATGTCAAGCACCTTGGCAAAATGGAAGTTGCTTACATCCTTGAAAACAAAACATTGCAGGACAATGAGGAAAGGGTGAGGCTAGTGGATAGCTTTTCAAAGAATCAACTCAAACAAAATGGGCTGAACGGCTTTCCTATTTGCTCCACCATTCTAAGAGCTGTAGAGAACCAATGTACATGAACGATGGGGCTTGGGGAGTCTGTCCCAGCTTTGTTCTGCACTTCCAATTTCTTGTATCAAAGGATAAATCTTTGCTGAGCCATTAGTGGTGGCGACTGGGAGTGGGGGTGATGGAGAGAGGGGATTGTTGGAGGGGGGGGAGGGGCGGTTAGATAGGATTGCCTGCCCTAAAGCTCAGGAACATGAAGGGAAGGGAAATCTTTAAATTAAAACTCAGAAGTGAACTCTATGAACCATTTGCACATCAATAACAGACCCAGAAAGATTGAGAGAGCCATGCAGTTTCTAATACATTCACTTCAACACTTGTTATTATGAGAAAATGACTTGAAGGAAATGATGGGGCTATTGCAATTGAAAATATCCTATTAAAATTCTAATTGCTTCAAAAACATACCCTGAAAGAGAAAATAGAAGGGCTGCACATTACATAATTAAAATGGCACAGAACCTGGCTGTCGATGTACAGAGGATCAACTGTATTTTATGTAAAACCACCACCAGTAATAATCATCTCGAAGCAAAACTGTAATTTCTGCTGATTAGAAAGAGTCACTAAATAACAAAAAAAAAGAGTGGTAAAGGGATGTTGGGAAATGGCTACTTAATATTGTTTAGTTTAAAACGCCTACAGTCTCTCAAAGCCAGACTCTACAGTAATGAATTATCCTTAAAGTTCAGTTCCACTAATTGTAGGCCACTTGACAAGACCGCCTCAGTATTGCACAGATCTGAATGCACAAACAGATATGCAAGTGGGCGATGGAAGTTTGTTGGGCAAATGGTTTGTTTTTTTTTTACACAGAAACCAGCTCTTTTACTGCCCGTGACACAAAGCTAAAGTGACCAGGCACTAAATCCACACTCCCTTTTTTTCAAGTCGCACATTGTCAGGTAAAAGCAAAACACTTCAGACGTTGGAGAACTGAAGTGAACACAGAAAATTCTGGAGAAGCTCAGCAGGGTCTGGCAGCATCTGCAGTGGGAGAGAAACACGGAACTAATGTTTTGAATCGGATGTGACTGTTCTGCACAACAGCTGATCAGGGGTTCATGCTTATAATGCCAGGACTTGGCAAAATAACTCAGAGACATAATCCCAACAACAGGCAGTGTTAGGATTGTTCTAGTGTGCACTTCTCATTTTTAACGTGCCCATTTTTAATGGGCATTTTGTTGTTCCATCACTGCCCATCAAATATGCTGCAAACTCATTGAAGCACTTTCAGTCAAAATTTGGACAAAGCCATATCAATGGGTTTGAATATCAATAACAAATGCAGGGCAAACAGACATTCTGAGATATGTTCAAGTCAGGTTTTCTATATCATTCACTCAAAGGTGACTCGGTGGCTTAGTGGTTAGCACTGCTGACTCCCAGCACCAGGGACCGGGGTTCGATTCCACCCTATCTATGTGGAGTTTGTACATTTTTCCCTGTGGCTGTGTGGGTGTGATCTGGTTTCCAGGGATAGTCCAGGGATGTGTAGGTTAGGGTGGACTGGCCATTCTAAATTACCCATACTGTTCAGGGATGTGCAGGTTAGGGTGGACTGGCCATTCTAAATTGTGCATAGTGTTCAGGGATATGCAGGTTAGGGTGGATTAGCCATGGGGAATTGCCCCATAGTGATCAGGGATGTGCAGGTTAGGGTGGATTGGCTGTGCTAAATTACCCATAGTGTTCAGGGATGTGCAGGTTAGGGTGGACTGGCCATGGGAAGTTACCCATAGTGCCCAGGGATGTGCAGGCAAGGCGGGTTAGCGATGAGAGATGCAGGATCACGGGATGGGTCTGGGTGGGTTGGCCTTTGAAGGGTCAGTGTGGATCACCCAGCCTGATCCCACGCCGCAGAGATTATGAAATGAGAGAATTGGAGGGGAGGCCAGTGCTTTCTGTGAATCCCTACTTGCCCTTGAGAAGGTGGGCTAACTTACCTTCTTGAATGGAACTGACTGACTTGCTCGGCCATTTCAGAGTTACGGAATCTCAGAATTTCGCGACAGTGTTCAGCCCACCATGACTACACCAGCTTTCCTTGCATGATGCCTCCTGTGCCAATCCTCTCCCTTGTTTCAGTATCGTCGCCTGTTGTTCCTGTGTAAATAACCCTCTTCAATTGAACCTGCCCACACTGCACTCCCAGGTAGTGTGATCCAGGCCTCACCCACTCACTGAAGGGAAGGTGTTACTTCATTGGTGACGCACTTTAAAACTGTGCCGTCCAGCTCACAATCCGACTAAAAGTGGGAACTGTTCTTCCCTATCTTTTTGACCCAGGTACATCATGCTTTTGAAAACCTCTATTGGATCCCCTCTCAGTCTCTATCCGATCCCCTCTCAGTCTCTATCAGATCCCCTCTCAGTCTCTATCCGATCCCCTCTCAGTCTCTATCAGAGCCCCTCTCAGTCTCTATCCGATCCCCTCTCAGTCTCTATCAGATCCCCTCTCAGCCTCTATCAGATCCCCTCTCAGTCTCTATCCGATCCCCTCTCAGTCTCTATCAGATCCCCTCTCAGTCTCTATCCGATCCCCTCTCAGTCTCTATCAGATCCCCTTCTCAGTGTCTATCAGATCTCCTCTCAGCCTCTATCATATCCTGTCTCAGCCTCTATTAGATCCCCTCTCAGCCTCTATCAGATCCGCTCTCAGTGTCTATTAGATATCCTCTCTGTCTCTATCAGATCCTGTCTCAGCCCCTATCAGACCTCCTCTCAGTCTCTGTCAGATCCTGTCTCAGACTCTATCAGATCCCCTCTCAGCCTCTGTCAGAACTCCACTCTGTCTCTCTCAGATTCCGTCTCAGCCCCTATCAGATCCCCTCTCAGTCTCTATCAGATCCTGTCTTAGTCTCTATCAGATCTCCTCTCAGTCTCTATCAGATCCTCTCTCAGTCTCTGTCAGATCATGTCTCAGCCTCAATCATATTCCCTCTCAGACTCTATCAGATCTCCTCTCAGTCTCTATCAGATCTCCCCTCAGTGTCTGACAGATCCTGTCTCAGCCTATATCAGATCTCCTCTCAAACACTATCAAATCCCTCTCAGCCTCTATCAGTTCCACACTTAGTCTCGATCAGATATCCTCTCAGCGTCTATCATATTCCCTCTCAGTCTCTATCAGATCCCCTCTCGGTGTCTGTCAGATCCTGTCTCAGCCTCTATCAAATCCCCACTCAGGGTCTATCAGATCCCCTCTCAACCTTTGTCACGTCCCCTCTCAGTCTCTGTCAGATGCTGTCTCAACCTCTATCCGATCCCCTCTCGGTGTCCAAGAGATCCTGTCTCAGCCCCTATCAGATCTCCTCTCAGCCTCTATTCGATCCCCTCTCAGTCTCTATCAGATCCCCTCTCAGACTCTATCAGATCCTCTCTCAGCCCCTATCAGATTTTCTCTCAGTCTCTGTCAGATGCTGCCTCAGCCTCTATCAGATCCCCACTCAACCTCTTAGAATCCCTCTCAGCCTCTATCAGATCCTCTCTCAGAATCTGTCAGATCCTCTCTCAGAATCTGTCAGATCCCCTCCAGTGTCTGACAGATCCCCTCTCAGTCTCTATCAGATTTCCTCTCAGTCTCTGTCAGATGCTGTCTCAACCTCTATCCGATCCCCTCTCAGTCTCTAACAGATCCCCTCTCAACCTCTATCCGATCCCCTCTCAGTCTCCAAGAGATCCTGTCTCAGTCTCTATCAGATCCCCTCTCAGCCTCTATCAGATCCTGTCTCAGCCTCTATCAGATCTCCTCTCAGTCTCTGTCCAATCCCCTCTCAGCCTCTAACATATCCCCTCTCATCCTCTAACAGATCTCCTCTCAATGTTTATCAGAACCCCTCTCAGGCTCTATCAGGTCTCTAGCCGATCTCCACTCAGCCTCTTTCAGATCGTGTCTCAGCCACTATCCGATCCCCTCTCAGTCTCTATCAGATCCCCTCTCAGTGTCAATCAGATCCCCTTCCAGCCTCTATGAGATCCCCTGTCAGTCTCCAACTGATCCCCTCTCAGCCTCTATCACATCCTGTCTCAGCCTGTAACAGATCTCCTCTCAGCCTCTATCAGATCCCCGCACAGTGTCTATCTGATTCCCTCTCAGTGTCTATCCGATCCCCTCTGTCTCTATCAGATCCCCTCTCAGTCTCTGTCAGACCCTGTCTCAGTCTCTATCACATCCCCTCTCAGTCTTTATCAGATATCCTCTCAGCATCTATGAGATCTCCTCTCAGTGTCTATGAGATCCTGCCTCTGTCTCTATCAGATCCTATCTTAGCCTCTATGAGATCTCCTCTCAGTCTCTATGAGATCCTGCCTCTGTCTCTATCAGATCCTGTCTCAGCCTCTATCAGATCCTGTCTCAGCCTCTATGAGATCTCCTTTCAGCCTCTATGAGATCTCCTTTCAGCCTCTATGAGATCCTGCCTCTGTCTCTATCTAATCCTGTCTCAGCCTCTATCAGATCTCAGCCTTGGATTCTCCAAAGAAAGTATTCACTCTCCAATGCCTTCATATCCTCCTTAACGTCTGGGGCTCGATTGCATTGTACGTAATAGTCAATCTGAAGTCTAACTGTTGTCTTATGTGAATTCAGTATAATCTCGCTGTCGCTGTACTCTATGCCCCTATTAATGAAGCCTACAATAATGTATGCTTTTTTATGTACTTCTTCATGACCAACCACCTTCAGTAACTTATGGGCAACTGCTACTGCACATGCTTTGGAATACTTCTCTTTATTTTGTATTGTCTCTCCATGTTTATTGTACTAAAATGTTTGTGCTCACAATTATAGAACCAACCTCTTAGAATTCCTATCGGCCCATTGAGTCCACACAGACTGCCCCTCCAAACAGCATTGCACCCACCTCTCTACCTTGCAACCCTGCATTTCCCATGGTTAGTCCACCTATCCTGCACGCCTCTGTACACATTGGGTCCTGGTGGCTCAGTGGTTAGCACTGTGGCCTCACAGCACCAGGGTCCCAGGTTCGATTCCAGCCTCGGGCGACTGTCTGTATGGAGTTTGCACATTCTCCCCGTGTCTGTGTGGGTTTGCTCCGGGTGCTCTGGTTTCTTCCCACTGTCCAAAGATGTGCAGATGAGGAGAATTGGTGGTGCTAAATTGTCCATAGGTACATTAGTCAGCAGGAAATGGGTCTGGTTGGGTTGTTCTTCAGAGGGTAAGTGTGGACTTGTTGGGCCGAAGGGCCTGTTTCCACACTGTAGGGAATCTAAACTAATGTAATTTAGCACGGCCAATCCACCCTAACCTACACACCCTTGAACTGTGACAGGAGCATCTGGAAGAAACCCACGCAGACACAGGGACAACGTTCAAACTCCACACGGGCTGAGGGTGGAATCGAACCTGGGTCCCTGGCACTGTGAGGCAGCGGTGCTAACTACTGGGGCACTGTGCCCCCATTATCCCTTCCCTCCCCCACCACCACAGTGTGCTGTCAACCCAACCATGCTGTGCCCCACCCTCACACTATGGTGCCCCAACATGTCTTCCCCACACTGAAATTCATCCACCTCCTCACAGCCCATTCCACTGATTAGTCAGTCCTCTTGAAACTCTACACCACCCTCCCTGCAGTTTCAATACTTTCAAGGTTTGCATCACCTGGAAAGTTTGAAATTGGCCTTTGAACACCAAAATCTGGATCACAAATGTACACAGGGGGTCCCCAATTTATGGATATCTGAATGAAGAATGCCCGTATTTTAAAAATCCCACATATGGTTTTCAAAATTTACCGACCAGGTATAGGATTTGGAGCTGATGGCCTAATGGTTTAATTGTTAGACTATTAATCCAGAGACCAGGGTAATGGGGACCTGGGGTCGAATCTGCCATGGATCATTGGGCAATTCATATTCAATAAAAATCCAGCATAAAAATTTAAAGATGATCACTGCTGGTTGAAAACCCATCTGGTTTACTCATGTCCTTTAGGGAAGGAAGTTGCCATCCTTACCTGGTCTGGCCTACATGTGACTCCAGACCCACAACAAGGCGGTTGACTCTTAACTGCCCTCTGGGCAATTAGGGATGGGGCAATATATGCAGTGATACTCACATTCTTTGAATGAATAAAAAATCAATCATTTCCTGTACTTAGGAACAACGCTGTCCTGTATTGTGTTCCAACTTGTGAATAAATTGTCTCCAAATGGACTGCAGAACAGAACCTGCAGAACACAACCCAGGGACTGCCTTTATCATAAAAAGCAAGAGTCCCAATACTTTTAGAATTCCACTCCAAACTGAGGGGTTGGATAGAGTGGACGTGGTGAAGATGTTTCCACCAGTAGGAGAGACTAGGCCCCAAGGGCACAGCCTCAGAGTGAAGTTTAGAACTGTTTAGAACTGACATGAAGAGGGATTTCATCAGCTGGATGGTAGTGTTCTGTGGAACTCAATGCTGCAGTGGGCTATGGAGGCCAAGTCATTGAGTGTGTTTATAACAGCGAGAGATAGGCTGTGACAATGCTGCTCCTTTGACAAGGTTAGGTTGTCCTTGGGCTTTTCTTCAGAGGGGTTGTAAAAGACAGAGGCTCTGTTTCGTCTGCCTTCACTTGTTTGAAGAAGCTTTTAAATTAAAAAAAACTTGCAAATGAAAGGGGAGCAGCCAGTTCTCCTAGCTCAGCTTTTCTCTGATTTGGTTTAGGCTTAGCAGTCTGGCTGTTCAGGGCTGCTGCTCAGTTGTTAGCTGGGGAATCCAAAAGAAAACAGCTACATGGAAGAAGGTTCCATGCTGAATCACTCTACCATCTCTCTCTCTCTCTCTCTCTCTCTCTCCTGTATTTGAATTTACTTCTTTTGCCAAGGGGTGTTTATGGGGATTATTGCCAGAGTTCGCAACATTAAGTTGGGATAGTCTGTTGGGTTTTCAGATAAGTTAAATTATTCTGTATTCTGTTCTCTTTTGTTTGTGTTTCATTTGGCATTCTGTAAATAATTTCGGTTTTGTTTAAAACAGAGGGTTTTTGAACAACTGTATCGCTCCTGGAATATCCACTCTACACCTGCTCAAAGCAATTAGGAAAGTTAGGGTCTGGGCTACTTTCTTCAAATGTTTGAAGGGGTCCGGCCTGGTCTATAACAAGGTTCATGATTTGTAAAGGGAGAAGACAGGAGAATGGGGTTGGGAAACACCATGATGTTATGGTAAAACACTATGATGATATGATGAAACATATAGATGAATGGTGGAGCAGACAGGAAGGGCTGAATGGCCTCTTTCTGCTCCGTTATCTTACGGTCTTATAGTCCATCCAGGTAAGGCTGCCAGGACTACAGCGACTGGGAGAATACAACATCTGGGGATGGGATACAGGGAGAATCGGCTGGAATTTCAGCACACAGTCATAACCTGAGCCCCGCTAGCACCCAATTTTAACTCACACCTTCCACCCAGCTTTGACGTTTATAGAAATAGTAATGACAAGACAGGAGGAGACCATCCTGGCCATCAAGTCTCTGCCCACTCATTAACAGCTACCCAAGGAATCCAACTTCCCACCCCTTCCCACTTAGCCCTGCAATGGTTCCTCTCAAAATCTTTATGGGATTTCTGCTTGAAAGTTCTCACTGAGTCTACTCCCACCACTCTATCGCCTCACTGTATGCAAAATGTCTTCTCAACTTTCCCACCAGTCCTTGTGCTTTTTTCTCTGTGGTTGCTAGCAATGGGAACGCCTGTTGGTGCAAGCAATTCCTCCCTCTGTATTTTAATGTAACCCACCCCCCCCTTCATAATTTTGAATGCCTCCATTAAATTTCCCCCTTAGCCTTTTCTGCTCTGGGGAGAATTGAGTTGAATCGAAACAGTCAGGCAGCTAAAAGATGGGTGCTGAGGTCTGTAGAACAAACATGGCGGAACAAGGGAGGTCTGGGTCACTTACACAAATGCCCTCACTACTACTACAGAAGAACTAGGAGCAGGAGGAGGCCATTCGGCCCCTCGGGCCTGCTCCACCATTCAATACGAACGAGGCTGATCTCATCTTGGTAAAAACTAGGTAAACTAGGTATCTCTCCACTCTGCCTACACCCTGCCTCAATTCCTGATGAAGGGCTTTTGCCCGAAACGTTGATTTTCCTGCTCCTCGGATGCTGCCTGACCTGCTGTGCTTTTCCAGCACCACTCTGATCTAGACTCTGATCTCACCTAGGTGTCAACTCCATTTGCTAGCCTGTTCCCCATAATCCTTTAACCCATTACTAATTAAAAATCTGTCTATCTCCCCCTTCAATTTACTCAATGTCCGACTGCACTCTGAGGGAGTGAATTCCACAGATTCATGACATTCTGATAGAAGGGATTCAGAACTCATCGCTGTTTGGAATCTGCCACCCATTATCCTAAAGTTATGTTCTCTTGACCTGGAGTATACCAGAAGGAGGGACATCCTCTCTTGGTCTACTTTATCAATCTCCTTTATTGTCTGAAATCAGATCTCCTCCTGTTCTTCACAATTCCAGAGACAGTATCAGCCTAAACTGTTCAATCTCTCCTCATAAGGCAAGCCCTTCTGCTGCTGGAATTGATCTGGTGAACCTTCATTGAACTGTTTCCCATGTAAACACATTCCCTTATCGAGTGTAGGGACTCGATAAGGGACCCAATACTCCTGTTTAGAATCCCTACAGTGTGGAAACAGGCCTTTCAGCCCATTCAAGTCTACACTAACCCTCCAGACAGCAGCCAACTCAATCTCCGTAACCCTGCATTTACCTATGGCTAACCCACCTAGCCTGCACATCCCTGGTCTAAGCTGCACATTAGATTACTTACAGTGTGGAAACAGGCCCTTCAGCCCAACAAGTCCACACCGGCCTGCCGAAGCGTAACCCACCCATACATTTACCCCTTACCTAACACTATGGGCAATTTAGCATGGCCAATTCACCTAACCTGCACATCTTTGGACTGTGGGAGGAAACCGGAGCGTCTGGAGGAAACCCACGCAGACACGGGGAGAACTTGCAAACTCCACACAGACAGTCGCCTGAGGCGGGAATTGAACCCAGGTCTCTGGCGCTGTGAGGCCGCAGTGCTAACCACTGAGCCAAAGTGCCACCCTGACTGAAGCCTGGTAGAATTGCAGCAAACTGATAATTGAATTGAAAAGGACAGATAACGTGAGTTAGATGACTTTGGCAGGACAGATAGATTCGCTTGAGTTTAAGTTCATCTCCCTCCTTGGCACGAAAACAATCGCCCAAGTTGTCTTATTTAAAATGGCAGATCACGAGCCGCTGGATAACGAGAAATGTTATTTCTTCTGAAGGAAAATGAGCAAGAATGGAACGTATTCCCCAGCCCATTTAGTATTTACAAATATTGAAGTCATTGCTGTTAAACGAGCCATTTCAGCTGCAAATTCCTTTTAAAGGGTTCCTTTATAAGTCCCCACTGAGGCTATGCAGTTCGGGCTGTTTGTAGTTCAGATTACAGATGGCCAGCTTTCTGTTATAACTGTGCAGCTTCTGTTTATCTTTGAATTTTCTACATTAAGACAGATTCTTGGTACGAGGATGGCCAACTGAGGGAAAGAAAGAAGCATTGCGTTGATGTTCTGAATTACTAGTAAATGAATAAAACATGACGAGGGACAGATTATTCATTGCTGAAGGCTGCCGATGATCAGTTGTTCCGTTGTTTAGCCAATCTGTTTCTCCCCCCCCCCCCCCCCATCTCTTCCAAGTATTGGCCTAAAACGCAGGTTACAATCCCACTGCAGGCTCCTGTGGTGCAGGAGCAGTGTCCATACCTCTGACCTGCGACTTCTGGATTCGAATCCCCTCCTGCTCCAGAGGTGTGTAGCAACAACTCTAAACTGGTCGATCAGGGGTAAGTTTAGAATTCCGCCATCGCTTCATTGAGTATGAGCTTGGCCAGAGAGAGATAACGGGCAATTTGACCACCAAGATTTGGGAAGATGCAATTTCCTTTAAAAAAAATTCCTTTTTCACGAGCTGAAGACACTGCTGGCAAGGTGTGTACTTGCACCCCATTTCTGAGTGTTCTTCAACTGAGCGGTTTGCTGAACTACTTTAGCGAGCCGGGTAATCAAATCACACTTAACCCACACCTAGCAGATTTACTTCCCGTGTGAAATAGATGGATTTTTACAACAATAAATGATACTGTCTGGTCGCCATCACGATCAGCTTTTTAAAAAAACTCAACTCATTTGAAGGCATTTATTAATGAGAGGGGGAGCTGAAGCGAGAGATCTTAGTGTAGCGTTAAGTTGAAGGGATGGCCGAGTGGTATTATCGCTGAGCTGTTAAGCAAGGGAATATGGGGATCCAGGTTTGAATCCTGCCATGGCAGGTGATGGAATTTAACTTCAATGGATATCTGGAATTAAAAGTCTAATGATGATAATGAATCCATTGTTCATTGTTTGGAGATACCCAACTTATGGCTTATTGGAAAGGAAGCTGCCAACTTCGTCTGGCCTACACGTGACTCCAGACTCTTAACTTCTCTCTGAGCAAGTAGGGATAGGTAAGAAAATGAAAGGACTGGAGATGCTGTAAATCAGAAACAAAAACAGTAAAAGCCCAGCACCTGGTAGAGAGAAATCAAAGTTAACGTTTCAGGTCCAGGGACCTTTCCTCAAGACAATGATCTCATTGAATGCTGGAGTGGACTCAATGACCTGAATAGTTTACTACTGCTCCTACAGTTTATGACCCCCTGAGCGTTAATCTTCAACTGGTTGTTAGTCTGACTCTTGTAGCACACTTGGGATTGTTGAGCAAAGTGTTGCCCAATCACAAAGTCGCAGGCAGTTGTAGAGTAGACTCCCTACAAAATAGGTGGGTGCTGTGAGTCCTGATATCAGGCTAATCTCACCCAAGCTCATCGACTGATTCAGCAACAATAACTGACACTTACGTAAAATGATATTCAGAGAGTCTGTTGCTCCTTATCTCACACAGGAACCCTTCCCAAGTTCAGAGCATCTTCAATTGATTTTCAGCAGATGAGCAGGGAATGTTTACTTTTTTGGATATTTTTAGATGAGCAAGAACAGATTGTTCCTTTAAATATGAGTCTGCCGTTTGCTTCATCTTAGTCATTGCCACATTTCAATTGCAATTTGTTTTGAGATTCTGAAGGAGTCCATAAAGGACTTAGCACATTTTAATGTGCACGCTTTAATTAGCAGCATGAAGCCTCAAAGATCCGAAATAAATTTGAGATTTTTTTTTCAAAAGAATGCCTGCTCTCTGTTTTTGGAATCTTCATTGTCCCGAGGGGAATCTGGGTTCAGGAATCAGGGTGAATCAGAAAGGCCTGGGTTTGCTGGCTGGGCAGATGGTGAGAGAACTCTGGGTATCGCGTGCCCATTCACCATTGGCAAGGCCAGCAGGACCCCCTTTCTCTGGAATCACCGATGAGGCTAGATGGGGTGATATCTCGGGTCAGGATGGGGCAGGGGATATAGTCCTTCCAGCTGGCACTGAGTGCCCTTGACCAAGGGACCCTCCCCCTTACCCACAGGACGATGACAGAGAATCCCTAGAGTGTGGGTGCAGGCCATTCAGCCCATCGAATCTACAACCTGCACAGAGCATTCCAACCAGACCCACCCCCATCACCCTGCAAATCCCACAGAATGTTTGGACCGTGGGAGGAAACCCACACAGACACGGGGAGAATGTGTAAACGATGGTCACCCAAGGGTGGAATCGAACCCGGGTCCCTCGTGCTGTGCAGCGCTGACCACCGAACCACAGCACTGCCCAGTAGGGGTCCTCTGTTGAACACCTCACTTGGCAGTGCAGTAATCCCTCCGCACTGCACTACACAGCAGGCCTTATGATAGCCCTGTGGATTTGGGAGGGGCACAGGCATGTGAAGCAAGCAAGTTGCCTTTCAGCCAAGAGTTTTGGGTGGCATAGCCATCAAGGTCTTTTGATGAGGTGGGCCAAACTTGGAGTGGAGCGACGTGGGCAAAGAGAACTGAGGGGAAGAAGAAAAAAAGAAATTCCCGGAATAACAGACAGACAGAACAAGAAAAGATATCATCCCACAAACCAAAAGCACAGATTTCAAATATCAGCCTCGCTGCCATTTTCTCTGCAAATCGCCTCCAGAAGTGGTTTGGGAATATTCAAGAACAAACAAACTTTGAAATTACATTCAAGTCAACCATTACCATAAGGGGAAAGCTTTCTGGACCCTTCCCGCTCGACTCACCCTTATCCCAGCCACTGTGACAGTTAGCTTATATAACTTTGTGTCGTTCGGTATTCACGGGACCTTTAGCTGCGTGGTATGTGGTGACTGTAGAGTGTAACCTGCATAAGGTTGGAATGAAATGGGTGTCGGATGTGTTTGGCAATCCATGGGCAAAAAGCCAGTTGAAGATTTCTACCCTGCACTGGGATAGGAAACAGCAGCAAATCATCAGCGATGCTTGATCATCCATCTAAGTTCTTGCTTTAAGCTCATCGGCAGGTATCTGTTCTCACTTATAGTGTGCACCACATTGTGCAACTTGCTTTCATTGGAAACATTTCTTTTTTTCTCTTTTCCCCCAGTGGCTTATTGCGTCCCTTAATGTGGGGCGTCTTCAAACCCTCCGAAATTTGGAAGCCGTCCTGCAGGATGGGTAAGGGAGGAAATGTCTAACATTGCTGCAGGAGGATTTGATTTTTTTTTTCTTCACTTACATCACAGTGGGGCATCAAAGATGAGAAAGATAAAGCAAAGGATGACATAAGGAAACAAAATTTGCACCCAGCAAAGAGTTAGAGCGTGGAATGCGCGGCCTGGAAACGTGAGGGCGGAGCAGGCTCAACGGAGGCACCCAAAAGGGGCATCGGATGATCATTTGGATGGAAATAATGTGCAGGGATGTGGGTAAAAGGCAGGTGATTGGCACTGGGCAAGTGGATGATGGGCCAAATGGCCTCCTCCTATGCTGTAGCAATTTTGAGACAAACCAAAAGGTTCTGATTGGAAGATGCCAACTTCTGGTATTTAAAATTAAAATGCTGTAGGTGATTAAAGAGGATTGGGATTGGTGATCAGGTTGAAGGATCTACAGTCTGGGTAGGCAGTCAGCGGAGAATGAGTCAATGAGTCTTGACTTTGACGACAGGCTTGTATGAAAGGGAGGTACATACCAGGAATGTAGGTCATAGTTCACAGAGGCAATTGGAGCAACAGCGAGGGTAACTAGCTGGAGACAAAGAGGTGTTGGTCGTTAGATGTGAAGAAAGAAATATGCATCTGGAGTGAGAAAACAAGAAAATGTGGAAAAGATTTACACCACAGATACAATTTGAGTTCAATTAACTCCTGGCCTCATGCCAACTCTATTATCTGATTGCTGTTAGGGTCTTACCTTTGGCCTGGAAGGCAAATAGAAAAGGATCCTCAGATTCTGAAACGCAGGCAAAATGCCAGAGCGTTAAAGTGTGTGAGGTGTGGGCGCCCTTTCCTCAGTCAGATCTCCAAATGAAACCCACGCGTGGGTGTCCCAGTGCAGTTGAACTGCGGCTGTGCAATCCTGTTCCCTTCTACCTGTTACACCTCTCCAATTCCGGCCCAATAAACATACCGCAACTGAGCTACAATTGCATTGAGATGGAGCTTCAATTGCTGGGACAACAGAGGGATGTTCTTATTAAATGGCAAAAGACACATGTCTGAGTTGTCCTGGAGGTGGAAAGACTTGAGGCAGAGCTGGTAATGTCTGGGGAAGACATTATCCTCAGTTTGGAGCCTGAATGAGGCATTGGGTGGAATCTCAAACCAATTCATCCATCCGACCCTGAACACTCTTCACCAAGGGTCAGTGCCCCCTCCCAGCTCCTTGCCCTCTCCTGAAGATGGGAGTCGGGATGGTGCCCTGTGAAACCCCATTGGTTTCTCACCTCGTCCTCTCTGCCATTGGCCAGCCGAGGATGGTTTCAGGCTCTCTTGCTGCCACCATTGGGACAGACGGGCATTTGCATGTGGAGGCAAGGTTGGCTCAGTGGTTAGTGTCATGTCCAGGGACGTGCATGCTGGATGGATTAGCCATGGAAATTCAGGGTTACAAGGATAAGGCAAGGAGGGTGGGTCTGGGTGAGAGGCTCTACATTGTAGTGATTCAATGACTCTGCATAAACCCTGCAGTATGATTTGTGACAAAACATCTCCTTGCTTAGGATGATGCTTATCATTGGATCACCGCAATTCATTTTTGGAGGAATCATACATTCAGGTACCTCAGGACTCAACATTGAGTCGAACACTTTCAGAGCATGAATGTCCATTATCGAGCCCCACAGCCCCAACTCCTGTTCCCTATGATCGCACTGAGCACAGCCAACTCATTGTCAACTACTCAACACTTCCCATCAGCACCCATTCAGCGTTTCCTGCTTTCCCAGCTTACCCATCAGCAATCTCTTTGCCTGCTTCTGTATTTCCTCTCTCTCACTGTCTCTGGACACTGTCTCCATCTATCCGACTCACTCCTTCTGCCCCCTCTTCAATCCCATTCCTCTCTCAACCACCTCTTCCCAACTGTTCTAACTCAGTGTCTCCCTCCCTGGATGTTGCCAAGCCTTGTGGTGTTTCCCAGCAATTTCCGTTCTGATTTCCGACCTCCAAGTCTGCAGTTTTTGGTTTATTTGCCACCCTATTAGTCTCCTTCCTGTTCTGGAGCTTTCTGGGCACGGACTGGCTTTGTCCACAAGAGAATCATCTCATCAACTTGAAAAATAATCCATCGTCGATGGGGCATGTGGGGATTGAGGAGATACTGTAGAAATGCAAAGGGTCTCTTTTCAGTTTGGGGGACAGTATTCACACAACAGCGATGATTGAAATTTTGCTTGACTGATTCTGAACATTAACGTGTAATATTCGGAGGAGGTGTCATAGAACTAGAAGGTTGCCAGGTGCCATGGGATAGTCTAGGAAAGGCTAGGATCCCACAAGGGGTCTCCTTTGACGTTCCTTAATTTTAGTTCGGAAGTCAGTCTTCGAATCATTTGCTTCCCCAGCCACCCCTGAGGACTGACCAGGGAAGGGGCTGTGGGGAGTGGGGCAATGACGGGGGTGACATGAATTGGGAGGGTTTGAACTACCAAGCTCGAGGTTAACCAGATGCAGGGCATTCCAGGGACTCTGAGCAACCAGAGAGGCCTCACACACCACTGGAGAGACACCAACATCAAAAGCTGTGGGTGAAGGATGACTGTGAAAGGCAGCAAGGTGCATCGGTAGAAATGAGGGCTATCAATCATTAGTGACAGAGTCATAGAGCTGTATAGCACAGAAACAGACCCTTCGGTCCAACTTATCCATGCTGACCCAATAGCCTAACCTAATCTAGTCCCATCTGCCAGCATTTGGTCCATATCCCTCCAAACCCTTCCTATTCATATACCCATTCAGATGCCTTTTAAATGCTCCAATTGTACCAGCCTCCACCACTTCCTCTGGCAGCTCATTCCATACACATACCGCCCTCTGGGTGAAAAAGTTGCCCCTTAGGTCCCTTTTATATCTCTCCCCTCTCACTCTAAACCTTTGCCATCTAGTTTTGGACTCCCCAACCCCAGGGAAAAGACCTTGTCTATTTACCCTATCCATGCCCCTCATGATTTTATTAACCTCTAGAAGGTCACCCCTCAGCCTCTGATGCTCCAGGGAAAACAGCCCCAGCCTGTTCAGCCTCTCCCTACAGCTCAAATCCTCCAACCCTGGCAACATCCTTGTAAATCCTTTCTGAACCCTTTCAAGTTTCACAAGTTTCCGATAGGAAAGAGACCAGAATTCCAAAAGTGGTCTAACCAACGTAACATTGAGGACTGGCCAAACAAGGCTTTTGAAGTTGAGTAGAGGAGTAGGAAGACCCAATTGTGCCTCACAATATTTTCTTTTCCCTCAGAAAAGATTGAAAAATAAACTGAGCTGTAAAATGAATAACTACTTTTGTTATTGATCGGTATATTATTGACTTCCTGTCCACAAAACATACTTCCTACTGTCTTAGCTTTTGGATTTTTCTGCCAACATTTGCCTTTCTGGATCACAATGTTAACGTACCTCACTCAAATACAATTGGCTGTCACAATACAATTGCAGATTCCTACCTCTAGGGACATCAAGGAGCACGTTTTGGAGGAGACTCTCAACTTCATTCTCATCTTGTAGAGAAAACGTCTACCGAGATGAGAAAACGTCTTGCATTCATCATATGACCATAGGCAAACTTCTGGAAGTCTCTCCCCCAATGGCATTGTGGGTCAAACTACAGCACATGGACTGCAACGGTTCAAGATGGCAGCTCACCCCCACCTTCTCAAGGGGCAACTAGGGACAGGGCAATGAACGCTGAGCCCGGCCAGTGATACTTATGCACACCACAAAATACCTTTTTTTAAAAGTCACAAGTATGAAATAATTTTAGAAATGGGCAATTGGAAAAGCCTTGATTATTTAGGTTATCACGCTGAGGTTTACGTTCAAGGTAATTATTGCACTTGACATCACATTTTCCATGTGAATATTATTATCAATGTAATCTATATCTGTGAATATGTGTATGCCTCATTAGCATGTATCCATTATACTCTACACAGGCTCACTGAGATTACCCATAGATATAAAGTAACTACACTTATTCCTCCTGATGTAGTCTGTCCAAGACACCTAATGGGCCAGAGCTCCCAGCTATTTGTTAGCTTTTATAGTATCTGTTCCCATTTGCCATTGCTCTTTGTAAAGTTTCTCATGGGGAATCTTTGAATACTCATCCTTGGTTAACTGATTCTGTTCAATGTGATTATTCCCAGGAATCCAATTGTTTGTATAAACATCACTGCTTTGCACCCATCATTTGTAATGGACACTTGCCTGATTTTCATTAATTCGGTAAAGTCTTAATCAGCACCAGCCATTATTTCCAAGCAATTCAATGCTTAGGGATCTGGAACTCACCCATCACCCCAAAACCTATTGAGGTTAAAAAGACAAACAAAAATGTCAATACTGATTGCTAGGTTTTGTTAGGCAAGAGGGCGGCATGGTGGTTCAGTGGTTAGCACTGCTGCCTCACAGCGCTAGGGACCTAGGTTTGATTCCACCCTCGGGTGACTGTCTGTGCAGAGTTTGCACATTCTCCCTGTGTCTGCGTGGGTTTCCTCCGGGTGCTCTGGTTTCCTCCCACAGTCAAAAGATGTGCAGATTAGGGTGAATTCGCCAAGCTAAATTAGCCATAGTGCTCAGAGATGTGTAGATTAGGTCCCTTGGTCAAGGGTAAATGTAGAGTAATGGGTTTGGGTGGGATAGTCTTCAGAGGGTCAGTGTGGACTTGTTGGGCTGAATGGGTTGCTTCCACACTGTAGGGCTTCTATTCTAAGCTATAGAACAAAGATGGGTAAGTTAAGTTGATGAAAGTGAATAGTGGGATAAGTTTAAGGGGGGCTAAATGGCCTTTCTTGTTCCTGTGTTAATGTATTGTTCTTACACCATAAGCAGCAACATTCTCTCATGTGTCTGATATTTTATTCACTGGGCTTTGTACTAAATTGCTTTAGATGTCCCAGTACCTACTTTATCAAGGTTTAGAATCTGAGCGCATGGAGGAGGGAGGTTTAATCAGGGACTTTAAGATGGCATTAGGTCATTACCTTCTCTTTATTCATTTACAGGATGAGATCATCGCTGGCTAGGCCAGTATTTATTACCCATCCCTCATCGCCTAGAGAACAGCTAAGAGTCAACTATTTTTCTGTGGGTCAGGAGTCACATGTAGGCTAGACCAGGTCGGGATGGAAGATTTCCTTCCCTAAAGTGAACTAGGTGAGTTTTCCCTGACAATCATCAACAGACACGTGGTCATCATTAGAGTCTTATTGCCAATTTTTTTGTTGGATTCAAAGAGCATCCCACCCAGACCCACCTCCCTACATTTCCTGTGGCTAACCCACCCAGCCTGCACACTGTGGGCAATTTAGCATGACCAATCCACCCTAACCTGCTCATCTTTGGACTGTGGTAGAAAGTCCATGTAGACACGGGGGAGAACATGCAAACTCCACACAGACAATGTCACCCAAGGCTGGAATCGAACCTGGGTCCCTGGTGCTGTGAGGCAGCAGTGCTAACCACTGAGCCAGTCCATTGGCCATTCTTCAAAAACGCCATCCAGAATCTAGCTCTGAAGAAGGGTTACTGGACTTCAAACGTTAACTCTGTCTCCCTCTGTCTCAGCACAGGTGCTGCAAGACCTGCTGAGTTTCTCCAGCCATTCTCTTCTTGTTTCCTCAACATATTAAGGTGGGCGTTTCGACGACCAGTCCACTTTGTCACCAGCTTCACAACAAAGCGATGGCATTGATTCGGTTCACGGAAACTGCTCATTTTAAAATGCACGCCAAAAAATCTTCAAGTGTAGAAGTGGGAGCCAAGCTTAAAAGAACTGTGAAACGCTCTAATTTTGAGATACTGATCAAACCCCATGTCTGGGAACAAAACATAAACTCTAATTTCTGCAGATGCTTCGGTCAGAGATAATTGCAGTTATCATGCACCAGCAAAGAAGCAAAGAGGGGAAATGAAAATATTCCAGAGGGTTGAGATTTCAATGACAAAAAGAGAGCAGAGAAACCACCTCAGCTAATTTTCTTGGTTACAAAATTAAAATTGCCGGAATACTTTTTGCTCAAAGTCAGTTGCACATGTTATGGATAGCAATCAGAATCTGCTTTCAATTTCTGTTCGTGATTTGGTGGAAGGATCTGTGTGGTCCGAATACACTGTGCCTGCACCTCAGCATCTCTGAATAAAGAGATTATAGAAACCACTAAGCGTTTCAGCTGACAGAGATTGCGATTCCTGTGAGATAATGCCTTATCGTGTCACAGCCTTTTACGTTATTAACTACAATTATGATTCTTGGCATGGTTGTCAACAGAAACTTGAACACCTAGTGATTATCTGGAATAAATTATACCACAAGTAGTCACATTTTTAAACAAGAATAATCATTACGTGAAATAAAATATGATCCAAATCGTTTCATATGAAACATAAGTAAAGAAAGCACGACTGACTCAACACTATTGTTTTCCAAAGTCTAAATGAGAGGTCACACAACACCAGGTTATCGGCCAACAGGTTTATTTGAAATCACAAACTTTCGGAGGGTTTTAGATCACTTTACAGTGTGGAAACAGGCCCTTCGGCCCAACAAGTCAACACCGCCCCGCCGAAGCGCAACCCACCCATACGCCTACATTTACCCCTTACCTAACACTATGGGCAATTTAGCATGGCCAATTCCCCTGACCTGCACATCTTTGGACTGTGGGAGGAAACCCACGCAGACACAGGGAGAACGTGCAAACTCCACACAGTCAGTCGCCTGAGGCGGGAATTGAACCCGGATCTCTGGCGCTGTGAGGCAGCAGTGCTAACCACTGTGCCACCGTGCTGCCCACAATGGTGAAGTCCTCAGGTGAAGTCATTTCCCTGATCAAGGGGCAGTGTTCCGAAAGCTTGTGCTCTCCAATAAGCCTGTCTGACTGAAAATTGGTGTCATGTGTCATGTCCAAAACCAGCACCTCCACATCAAGGTCGAAATTAGATTCATTTTTCCTTTTGGAGGTCACTAAGTATGCCACAGCTCCCCTGAATACACTGCAACTTTTTTCTCCGTGTTTTCGCTTTCCACCAGGCTTCAAAATTTGATGGGGCTCCTTCCGTTAGTTTTTTACAAAGCAATCCTCCAGCATTGCTTCAAAATCTCACAACTATGGTCTTTGCGATGTCACTCGGATCACACTGCATTCTCCAAGTTAATGGCTTGTTTTTCACCCGTGAGACTAATGGCATAAGTTTTCCTCTAGCTGGAAGTCACACAAATCTATCACTCACAAACTCTGTTTCCAAACTGAATTTGAGCTGTCAACTGCATGCCAGCCAGTCAATAATGAAATGAATATTTTCTCTGTTTAAGGTCCAGGTTGGGGTTATTTTTGCCCCTGTTTCAGGAAGTTGCAATTGCCTTTGTCTGTTCCCAAACTGAAATTCTGTACAATTATTGCTGTGAACAAACCCCTAATATCTCACCCCACATCCATTCAGAACCTCCTTAAACCCTCAGCTCCAAGGGAACGTTACATTCTTGGAATGTTGCAAACAAAAATGTAAACCAGCAGTTACTTTCAAACCCACACTTATTGATTCTTAGATCCACAAAAAATAACTTATATTTTTAACTTTAAACATACTGGCTCCCAAAGGAAAATCTTCTGTTTGAATACTGGTTTTAGTGTCTTATCATCAGGGGGTTGCATAACTAATTTATTGAGGTAAATGTAAACTTCCTGGTCCCTTCTATAGTTCTCTGCCCAAGACAGAATCCACATCATTGTCAGAGGAGCAAGGACATAGCTCTCAAATCCATTGTATGGTTGGAACCAATCCAATCCAGAGTCGAGAGAGTGTAGCGCTGGAAAAGCACAGCCGGTCAGGTAGCAGCCGAGGAGCTTCATAAAGGGCTTACGCCCGAAATGTCGACTCTCCTGCTCCTCGGATGCTGCCTGACCTGCTGTGCTTTTCCAGCACCGCACTCTTCGACTCTGATTTCCAGCATCTGCAGTCCTCACTTTCTCCTGACCAATCAAACCCACACTGGCTGTTCCTTACACCACTAAAGGACTCTGTTTCTGTTACCTGCATGATATGCATAAGCCCAATGGCAGAGAACTGGACATTCCTCCCAACACATCACTGACCAGGAATATGTCGCACTTTTACCCCCGCCATTGGTGCAGCCCCGTGTTGCAGGTTGTCTTATTTTGGAGGCATTTTCCTTGACTGTGCATTCCTGAGGTCAAAGCTTGAACCAGAGAGTGAATGGCAGGGTTTGGTGCCGAATGGGATCTTATGGCAAACGGTTATCCGTTGTTTTGGTTTTCACCTTTCGAATCCTGATCCCATTTTTAAATGAAATGAAACAGAAACTACAGGAGGTGGTGTACACAGCCCAGACCATCAGGGGACTCCCATCCATGGACCCCTCTCACTGTCATGGAAAGGCAGCCAACATCCTCAAAGACCCCTCCCACCCCTGTAATGATCTCCTACAACCTCTTCGGTCAGGCAGAAGATACAGAACGCTAAGCACACGCACCAACAGGTTCAAGAACAGCTTCTCCCCTGCCGTTATTAGACTGACAAATGGACTCTCGAACTTCAAAGAATGCTGATCTTGTGAATGCAAATCTTGCCTCATACATGTTCTGTGCGGTGTAAGCTGTGTGCCTCACTCTATCCAAGTCTTTGTCCCCCTATGCTATGTACATCCTTGCTTACCATGATCTGCCTGTACTGCTCGCAAACACAGCTTTTCACTGTACTTCAGTACACGTGATTACAATAAATCAAATCAAACAATCAGTCAATAAAGAAAACACTCTGAGCCATATTGACTCCAGATCTATTTACCAATTTACACAACCACGTGGATCTATTTACTTGACATTCAAATCTTCGATCCCTGCTTGTATTTTCGAAAACCAAAACCTTTAACACATGAGTAACCGATTCAGGTATTCAGATTACTTACAAAGTGTCGTGATTGTTATCAAGTGTCTAAAAGAGGATTATTCATGCAAGTGACATCCTGTAAAGAATATTGAGGTGAACAGTGAATTTATGAAAGTTAATGGGGGAGGGGAAAATAGTATTGATGGTATATGTCAGTTATGGTCAGATATACTGGCGCATAACATTGTTCAATTGAGTATTAAACATTGCATACTGCTTTTGTGGTACCATGGTAGTGTCCTTACCTTTAAGCCAGAAGGCCTGTTCAAGTTCTGCTTGCCCCAGAGGTGTGTAATAGAATCTCTGAGCAGGTTGATTAGAAAAGAAACTCAAAAAGGTTAAAAAAAACAAATAGAAATGAATTTGGTGCAAAGTTCCAACTGCTCCAGAGGCCTGTAATAATGTCTCTGATTGAGAAATTATCTACCCACCCCAGAGAGCTCTTGCACCAGAGTGGTAGCGTCCCTACCTCTTGCACTCACTCTCACTCTTTCACTCGCTTGCTCTCAGTCAGTCACTCACACTCACTCATTTACACACTCATTCACACTCACACTCATTCACTTTCAGTCAATCACTCATACTCACTCACTCACTCTGTCACTCACTCTCACTTACTCACTCATCACACACATTCACTCACTCACTCACACTCACTCTCTCAATCACTCACCCTCACCGTTAGTCGTTCACCCTCAGTCACTCACGCATCCTCAGTCACTCACTGAGTGTTCCTATCTCTGGTTGAGGAGGCATGGGATCAAGTGCTCCAGGTATGTCCGTTAGTATTTCTGAACAGTTTGTTAAGAAAATATTGATATGCCATGGCAATGGCCTAATGGCATTATCGCTGGACTGATAACCCAGAGAGCCTGGTGATGTGCGGGGGACCTGGGTTCACAATCCCGCCATGGCACGCAGTGGAATTTGGATTCAATGAAAATTCAGAAGCACAAATCTAATGATGACTATAAATCCTTTGCTGATTGTTGGGGTAAAACCCATCTGGTTCACTAAGCTCCGTTAAGGAAGGAAACTGCTATCCTTACTTGGTCTGGCCTACATGTGACTCCAGACCCACAGCAATGTGATTGACTCTTAACTGCCCTCCAGACAATAAATGCTGGCTTGACCAACTATGTCATCCTGCGAGTGAGTTCAAAAAAAAGCGGGACCAGCTTACGTCTCTTGAGGAGCAGTGTCCGTACCTCTGGACAGGGGTAGGCCTAGGTTCGAGTGCTTCCTGCTCCAGACATGTGTCATGACAGGTTGACTCAGAAAGTATCTATAAAGAGGGAACACTAAAGGACATCAGAGTGTCCCAGGAACCACTTTCTCGCTCCAAACGCTTTGTGACCACTACAGGAGTGCATCGTTTTACCAAATTGCGATAAGTGAAATGTTTCTCTGATGGTTTGGTCTCTGGGGACAATGTCCTGTGAAGCCCCATCAACTTTGGTTGCATTCAGTTGAATTGACTTCACTTGAAAGTAGTACGGAGGGAAACTCTCCTCCCGAATCCACATTTGAATTTAGGTTTCCTTGAAGAGTTTATCTTTGCCTTTCGTGCCCCTTCAGGAGCTGCCAGCTGTTTAATTTGGATCCTGGTTTTAATTGATTCGTTAAAGTTGTGTTGAATGTAGCTGTGATGTCAAGGGCTGTCCCTCTCCCCTCCCCTCTGGAATCCAGCTCTGTTTTCCATCTTTGACCCCAAGGCTGTAGTGAGGTCAGGAGCTGAGTGGCCCTGGTGGACCCCAAACTGGGTTCCTGCTGAGTAGGTGCTGCTTGATAGCACCATTGATGACACCTTCTATCACTTCACTGATACTGATGCTTCGCTACGAATATTCTTCAGAAGACTGAAGAAATTCAATTTGATATGTATAAGTTGAAATATTTTACTGGGAGAAACAAAAATGAACACTTTGAGGCAAGAATGTACAAATCTCTTCGGAGGGTCGGTGCAGACTTGGTGGGCCGAAGGGCCTGTTTCCACACTGTAGGGAATCTAATCTAATCTAATCATTAAAGGATACATGGATGTAACTGTGAATCAGATAAACACGTTTTTCACAAAACAGATGTACAATTGATCTCCAGAAAACCTTGTTTCTTGTTGGCGACTTATTTTTATGGTGGTGATGGGTTTTCCTGTATCTGTTCTGTCACATTCTCTGCACTTAGACCCTGAGTGAATGAAAAAGCTTTCCATTTTCATTCATTCACATGATGTAGGCACTACTGTTTCAGCCAGTACTCAATGGTGAGCCCTAATGGTCCAGAGAGCAGTCAAGAGGGAACAGCATTTGTGGATAAGAGTCCCAACTTCTCCCACCAGGTGGACGTCAAACTTTTCTCCAAATTCCATTCTGGGAATGTCTGTCTCTATCCTTTAGAATATCTGCACCTTTATTCGTTCACAGGAGAGGGTCCATGGTTTATAGGGAGTGGCAGCAAGTGAGAGTGGGATGCTCAATGTGTGAGGCAGAGTGAGTGGTTGAGTTAGTGATGGTGAGTGAGTGAGTGACTGAGGGTGAGTGACTGACTAAGGGTGAACGATCAACAGTGAGGGTGAGTGAGTGAGCTTGAGTGAGTGAGTGAGTGAGTGTGAGTGTGAATGAATCATTGAGTAAATGAGTGAGTGTGAGTGACTGAGAGCGAGTGAGTGAGTGAGAGTGACTGAGTGAGATTGAGTGAGTGAAAGTGAGTGAGTGAGAATGAGTGACTGACTGACTGACAGTGAGTGAGTGAGTGATTGAGAATGAGTGAGTCACTGACTGACAGTGAGTGAGGGAGTGAGGGAGTAAGTGAGTGAGGGCCTTAAAGTCAGTTTCCAGTTCCCAGGTTACCTGGTAAATCACTGGTAAATCGCAGTCAGTTACGGGTGAGAGTTGCTGATCTATTCAACCACAAGATGATTTCTGATGGAATAATTGGTCATTGTAGTTATTCCTGGTTCAAAGCGGTGCTCTGTTTACAGCAGGTGGGCACAGTGGAACACCACGGCAGCCGGAGGCCATTCAGCCCATTGAGCCTGCTCCACCATTCAGTGAGGTCATGGCTGATTTGTCTGTGGTCTCCATTCCAATTTCCTGCCTGCCCCCACCTCCCCATAGCCCTGGACTTCCAGTTATATTGATAATCTATACAACTCCAGATCCAGCTACCTTCTGGGGAAGAGAATTCCACGTACTCACCACCATTGGAAAGAAAAAAGATGTTCTCATCTCTATATTAAAAGGCAAATCTTATTCTTAAACAATGTCACCCAGTTTTAGTCTCCCTCACAAGAGGAGACATTGTCTCACTAAGTACACTGTCCAGGATCTTATATGTTTTAATACAATCACCTCTCATTCTTCTGATGAATACAGGCCCCGACAATTTCAAACTTCCTTCCTAAGTCGTTCATCCCAAGAAGGCGATAAGTGAATCTTCTCTGAGCTGCTACAAAAGTAATTCTAGCTTTTGGTTCAAAATAAGGAGACCAAGCTCTATGCAGTCCACCAGACGAGTTTTCACCCAGACCCTGTAGAGTTTCAGTTCAACTCCCCTGTAATTCATTTGTTCAATCATAAATAAAATTAGATTTACGACCAGTAAAGATCATCCAGATATGTTGGAGGAGGTGCAATGAAAGGTTTACAAGGGATGTATCAGAATGGAGAGATTATAGTCATCAGGGAAGATCAGATAGACTGGTGTCAGCCGTGACCTTACAGGAGCCTTGAAATTTATGAAGGAATTTGGTGGAGTAAATGTTGCTGACAAGGTGTTTCAGTTTATGAGGAAGTTCCATCCACAGATCATAAATGTAAAATACTCACTCATAAATCCAGTCCAGTACTTCTTCATCTGGAGCATGATGAGAGACACGAGGGTAGAAAAAATAGTAATGCTGATGGGCTGAATGGCCTATACCAAATGAAAGCCGCACCCTCAAAGACAGAGCCTCCACAAGGTATGTATATATATATATATATAGAGAGAGAGAGAGAGAGAGAGAGAGAGAGAGAGAGAGAGAGAGAGAGAGAGAGAGAGAGAGAGAGAGAGAGAGAGAGAGAGAGAGAGAGAGAGAGAGAGAGAGAGAGAGAGAGAGAGAGAGAGAGAGAGAGAGAGAGAGAGAGAGAGTCATAGACGCATAGAGATGTACAGCACAGAAACAGACCTTTTGGTCCAACTCACCCATGCCGATCAGATATCCTAAATTAATCTAGAGACTTGCCAGCACCAAGCCCATATCCCTCCAAACCTTTCCTATTCAAATACCCATCCAAATGCCTTTTAAATGTTGTAATTGTATCAGCCTCCACCACTTCCTCTGGCAGCTCATTCCATAAATGCACCACCCTCTGTGTGAAAATTTTTCCCCTTAGATCCTTTTTAAATCTTTCCCCTCTCACCTTAAACTTACACTGTCTAGTCTTGAACTCCCCTACCCCAGGCATTAGACCTTGACTGTTCACCCTATCCATGCCCCTCATGATTTTATAAACCTCTATAAGGTCACCCCTCAGCCTCCGATACTCCAGGGAAAACAGCCCCAGCCCAGGTGGAGGCTGGTACAATTGTAACATTTAAGAGGCATTTGGATGGGTATATGAATAGGAAGGGTTTGGAGGGATATGGGCCGTGTGCTGGCAGGTGGGACTAGATTGGGTTGGGATATCTGGTCGGCATGGACAGGTTGGACCGAAGGGTCTGTTTCCATGCTGTACATCTCTATGACTCTATAACTCTATGACTTGTATATCTTTTCTGAACCCTTTAGAGTTTCACAACATCCTTCCTATAGCGGGGAGGCCAGAATTGAACATGGTATTATGGGGTAGCATGGTGGCTCAGTGGTTAGCACTGCTACTTCACAGTGTCAGGGTCCCAGATTTGATTCCAGCCTCGGGTGACTGTCTGTGTGCACATTCTCCCTGTGTCTGTGTGGGTTTCCTCTGGGTGCTCTGGTTTCCTCCCACAATCCAAAGATGTGCAGGTTAGAGTGGATTGGCTGTGCCAAATTGTCCATAGTGTTAGGTGCATTAGTCAAGCATAAATATAGGGTAGGGGGAATGGGTCACTCTTTGGAGGGTTGGTGTTGACTTATTGGGCCGAAGGGCCTGTTTCCATTTTGTAGGGAATCTAATCCAATCTATTCCAAAAGTGGCCAAACCAATGTCCTGTTCAGCCACAACATGACCTCCCAACTCCTGTACTCAATGCTCTGACTAGAGGTTCGGGAAAAACACATGAAGAGGAAAGGACTGCAGACAGAAAGAGAGAGAGAGAGAGAGAGAGAGATAGAGAGAGACAGACAGACAGACAGACAGAGAAAACAGTGCTGATGAAGAAACAGAGACAGGAGGAGGATGGCTCCTTTTGCTTTGGGATTGAGGTTGTCAAATTGGTAGGGTTTTGAGATCAAACTTAATGTAAATCCCTACCCCTGACCACCGTTCATTTCCAAGTGACTGGAGCTACAGAGTATAAGCCCTGAGTAGAGCTGCCTGGAGGCCAGCAACTCAATTCTGGTCAAACCTTATTGTTTGGAGGTTTGAGGAACATTGTGTGTTCCATTGCAGTGCCTTACAAATAAACGTGTCCAAATGAACAGAGCGCGAAAACGAAAAAAGACAAGAGGCACTTTAAATTTAATTAGGACAGACACTGTAACAAAACAATGTGGGCTATCCACCCATGGGCACAGTTTAAATGTGGTACTTCATGAGGGGGTCATGTACAGTCTTTCAGTCAGGACTGGCATCAAAGAACTGGGGAGCATTCCTGCCCCGAGGTCGGGAAGGCTTGACGTTTCAATTTTCAGTGCCTTTACTGATGGATGAGGATGGAGCCAAGGGGTTAGACCATGGTTCAGAAACGGTGTTTGCAACGGCTGGGTCCGTATTGTATTCCCCTTTCCCAACGCAGAGCTGCAAATGCAGCAAACCGGCAATCTCTGCAAGAGACCTGACTACAAAAGGGTTGGAGGTTCCTATATGGGAGCGTCTCATCCCATAACACGATCCCCCAGTGACCAGACTCGTGAGGAAGGCCACTGTACCAGGTTGGAAGGAAACCAGTGATTGAAATCCATCTCTGTCTGAAATTAAGGTCAGATGGAGAATCTGGAATTAGGCATCCAATGTAAGGTTGATTGGAGAAACAATCTGATTTCCTGGTGCCAAATGACCCAAAGCAAGTAATCCTCCCACTGTGTTTTGGAGAGAAAGCTGGAGGCAAAAAAGGTAGCAGGGAAATGGGGAATACACCAGTCAGTTTAGACAGGGAAATGGGGAATACACTGGTGGGTGTAGATGGGGAAATGGGGAATATGCTGGTGGGTGTAGATGGGGAAATGGGGAGTTCACTGATTGGTTTAGATGGGGAAATGGGAAATATGCTGGTGGGTGTAGATGGGGAAATGGGGAATATGCTGGTGGGCATAGATGGGGAAATGGGGAGTTCACTGATTGGTTTAGATGGGGAAATGGGAAATACGCTGGTGGGTGTAGATGGGGAAATGGGGAATACACAGGGGGGTGTAGATGAGGAAGTGGGAAATATGTTGGTGGGTGTACATGGGGAAGTGAGGAATACACGGGTGGGTTTAGATGGGAAATGAGGAATACACTGGTGGGTGTCAATGAGGAAATGGGGAATACGCTGGTGGGAGTAGATGAGGAAATGGGGAATGCGCAGGTGGGGGTAGATGGGGAAATGGGGAATACACTGGTGGGTATAAATACAGTATCGGGGAATATGCTAGTGGGTTTAGATGGGAAAATGGGGAATACACTGGTCGTTGTAGATGAGGAAATGGGGAATGTGCTGGCGGGAGTAGATGGGGAAATGGGGAATATGCTGGTGGGTTTAGATGGGGAAATGGGAAATATGCTGGTGGGTGCAGATGGGGAAATGGGGAATACACTGGTGTATTGAGATGGAAAATGGGGAAACAGGCTGGTTGGCTTAGATGGGGAAATGAGGAATTCGCTGGTGGGTGCAGATGGGGAAATGGGGAATACACTGGGGTGTGTAGATGAGGAAATGGGGAATATGCTGGTGGGTATACATGGGGAAATGGGGAATGAATTGGTGGGTGTAGATGAGGAACTGGGGATACGCAGGTGGGTGTAGATGGGGAAATGGGGAATATGCTGGTGTGTTGAGATGGGGAAATGGGGAATACGCTGATGGGTGTAGATGGGGAAATGGGGAATACGCTGTTCGGTTTAGATGGGGAATACGCTGGTGGGTGTAGATGGGGAAACGGGGAATACGCTGGTGGGTGTAGATGGGGAAATGGGGAATACACTGGTGGGTTGAGATGGGAAATAGGGAATATGCTTGGGGTATTAGGTGTGGAATGGGGAATATGCTGGTGGGTTTAAATGGGGAAATGGGCAATATGCTGGTGGATGTAGATGCGGAAATGGGGAATACCCTGGTGGGTTTAGATGGGAATACGCTGGTGGGTGTAGATGGTGAAATGGGGAATACGCTGGTGCATTTAGATGGGGAAATGGGAATAAGCTGGTGGGTGTAGATGGGGAAATGGGGAATATGCTGGTGGGTGTAGATGGGGAAATGGGGAATATGCTGGTGGGTGTAGATAGGGAAATGGGGAATAAACTGGTGCATTTAGATGGGGAAATGGGGAATAAGCTGGTGCATGTAGATGGAGAATTGGGCAAAATGCTGGTGGGTGTAGATGGGGAAATGGGGAATACCCTGGTGGGTTTAGTTGGGAATACGCTGGTGGGTGTAGATGGGGAAATGGGGAATACGCTGGTGGGTTTAGATGGGAAATGGGGAATACGCTGGTGGGGTTAGGTGCGGAAATGGGGAATACGCTGGGGGGTGTAGATGGGGAAATGGGGAATACGTTGGTGGGTTTAGATGGGGAAATGGGGAATACAATGGTGGGTGTAGATGGGGAAATGGGGAATACGCTGGTGGGTGTAGATGGAGAAATGGGGAATACAATGGTGGGTGTAGATGGAGAAATGGGGAATACAATGGTGGGTGTAGATGGGGAAATGGGGAATACGCTGGCGGGTGTAGATGGAGAAATGGGGAATACAATGGTGGGTGTAGATGGGGAAATGGGGAATACGCTGGGTTGTGTAGATGGGGAAATGGGAATATGCTGTTGGGTGTAGATGGGGAAATGGGGAATACGCTGGTGGGTGTAGTTGGGGAAATGGGGAATATGCTGGGGGGTTTAGGTGTGGAATGGGGAATACGCTGGTGGTTTAGATGGGGCAATGGGGAATATACTGGTGGGTGTAGATGGGGAAATGGGGAATACACTGGTGGGTGTGGATGAGGAAATAGGGAATACGCTCACGGGTATATTCTGGTGGGTATAGATGAAGAAGTTATATTGTGCTTGAAATGTTAACTCTTTCTCCCCCTCCGCAGATATTGCTGTGCCTCTCCAGCACTCCCTGGGTTTGGGTCAAGATTTCTTCCAGAGTGTCCTACAGTACGGAAACAGGCCCTTCAGTCCATCCAGTTCGTGCAGAACATAATCCGAAAGTAAACTAGTCCCATCTGCCTGCTCCTGGATCATATCCCTCCAAATATTTCTTATTCATGAACTTATCCAAATGTCTTAATATCATCTAACTGTACCGACATCCACCACTTCGTGGGCAAGTTCACTCCACACCTGAACCACCATCGGTGTAAAACATTTGTCCCTCACGTCTTTTTTAAATCTCCCTCATCTCACCTTAAAGATGTGCCCCCTCGTTTTGAAATCCCCCACCCTCAGTAAAAAACACCCATCATTTACTCTATCCATATCCTTCATGATTTGATAAACTTTTATAGCTCACTTCTCAACCTTCTAGGCTTCAATGAAAAAAGTCCCAGCCTTTCTTTATAACTCCAACCTTCCACACCCGGCAATATCCTGGTAAATCTCTTCTGGATCCTCTCCAGCTTCAGAACATCCTTCCGAAAACAGGGTGACCAGAAGTGGACACAGTACTACAGAAACAACCTTGCTAATGAACTGTATACACTCAACATGAACGTCCCAACTCCTGTACTCAAAGGACTGAGCAATCAAGGTGAGTGTGGTAAACACCTTTTTAACCACCCTGTCCAACTGTGATGTAAACATTAACACATTGTGTATCTGAATCCCGAGCTCCGTCTGTTCTACAGCACTACCCAGTTAATTGTATAACCCCTACCCTTGTTTGTTGTACCTTGCATTCATCCAGATTGAACTCCATCTGCCATTTTTTAGCCCATTGACCGAGTTGACCATAATCCTTTTGTAACGTTGGAAAGCCTTCTTCACCGTCTATGCTACCAATTTTGGTGTTCTCTGCAAGTTTACTCACTATGCCTTCTATATTCTCATCCAAATCTTTGATATAAATGACCAACAGAAGAGGACCCAGAACCGATCCCCCCGTAGAGCCCTACTGTTCACAGGCCTACAGTCCAAAACACCTCCACCACCACCCTCTGTCTCCTGCCATTAAGCCAATTATGTATCCAACAGGCGAGACCAGTTGCGGTATTTATTTTCATTGTGATGAGGAACCTTGGCTGTTGGCTCGAGTGAAGATAAATGACCTCTTTCTATCCTCCAAAGTGTAAATAATCCTCTTGTTGAATCTAAATCCACTTCTGTCTAAAAGGACAAGGGCAGTAAATATATGGGAATACCACCACCTGCAGGTTCCCCTCTGAGACACTCACCGTCCTGACTTGGAAATATATTACCATTCCTTCACTGCTACTGGTTCAGAATCCTGGAATTCCCTCTCCCAATGGCATTGTGGGTCAACCCACAACACATAGGCTGCAGCGGTTCAAGTAGGCAGCTCACCCCCACCTTCTCAAGGAGGGCAACATACTGCCCACATCCCCTGAATGAATGAAAAACACAATCTGTGGAACATTAACACCAATCTTTTGTGATAAATTCTGTGCCTTATGATCCTGCTCCATAGCTACCTGATGAAGGAACAGCGCTCCGAAAGCTAGTGCTTCCAAATAAACCTGTTGGACTGTAACCTGGTGTTGGGTGATGTTTAACATTGTCCACCCGTGTCCAACATCAGCCCCTCCACAATATGGGCACCAATCAGATCAATGTAATAACAGGCAAAGCAAAAGCATTCGACTGAAGTAAAGGCTTTACTTTGGCTTACCCTCCTGGAAGCACAATGCTTCATTACCAGGAGATCCATAGACAGTGCAGGATCTTTGTCTTTCCTGTTGAGAAATGAGAAGATTTAAGCAGTGAGAATTCACAAGGGACTAGATTAGTTCAGGATATCTGGTCAGCATGGACGAGTTGGGCCGAAGGGTCTGTTTCCATGCTGTACGTCTCTGTGGCTCGAAGGCCGACCAAGACAACCGATGGAGAACCTGGATTTCCCAGGAAGGATGACTTTCCATTCCTCTTTGAAACTATTTGAATGTTCAGGGTTAATATGTTGAATTCCATAGAACCAAACTGTTTGATTGCCTTGCTGAATTATTATATCGGGATTTGCCTCATTTTAGCTTTGTACCGATTCACAGAGTGGTTCCTCATTCCCCCAAGCAGCAGAGCTAAAGGGTTACATGTTTCCAGTCAAGTGGGGACTCTGAACTCCCCCATGCTATCATCTGGCTGAGACTTGACCATTCACAATTGGCTGCAATACTCAAGTCTCTCACTGAACTGGCAAGTCATCATCAGACAACCGAGGTCCTCAGCCAATGTATCATGGAGCCTGTCAGTCAATACGGAGGTGGAAACAGTCTACAGGTTCCACACCATCCACCCTTGAGTCCTTCACAATGTTGTCTCCTTATCATTAGGAAGGTGACACACACACTGGGTCAGAACACCTACGTTCTGCCTGCCAAAATGACCCTGAGCTTTCAGTTGCCTGCCCCTTCACCACCCCACCCTGTTCCCTGGCCAACATCTCTGTCTCAGGCTTGCTGCAGTGCTCCACTGAAGCTCAGCACAAGCTGGAAGAACAGCACCTCATTGTCCACTTGGGGACCCTGCACGTGGTTAGCACTGTTGCCTTGCAGATCCAGGGGCCCGGGTTCGATTCCAGCCTCGGGTGACTGTCTGTGTGGAGTCTGCACGTTCTCACTGTGTACATGTGGGTTTCCTCCAGGTGCTCTAGTTTCCTCCCACAATCCAAAGATGTGCAGGTTAGGGTGGATTGGCCAGGCTAAATTACCCATAGTGCCCAGGGATGTGCAGGTTAGGGTGGATTGGCCATGCTAAATTACCCATAGTGCCCAGGGATGTGTAGGTTAGGGTGGATAGGCCATGCGAAATTACCCATAGTGCCCAGGGATGTGTAGGTTAGGGTGGATTGGCCATGCTAAATTACCCGTAGTGTTCAGGAATGTGTAGGTTAGGGTGGATAGGCCATGCTAAATTACCCATAGTGTTCAGGAATGTGTAGGTTAGGGTGGACTGGCCATGCTAAATTACCCATAGTGTACAGGGATGTGCAGGTTAAGTGCATTAGTCATGGAAAATTTAGAGTAATTGGGGAATGAGTCTGGGTGGGTTACTCTTTGGAGGGTCGGTGTGGACTTTATGGGCCAACTGGCCTGTTTCCACACTTAGGGATTCTATGATTCTATGATCAAGTTCAATCATTTTTGGGCCTGAAGACTTGCTTCCATTTCATAGTTTAATAGTAATAAAAGCAGGAGTAAGCCATTTGGCCCACCGAGCCTGCTCCACGGTTCATTAAGATCAGAGCTGATCTATCCATAGTCTCAGCTCCTCCTCCCTGCATTAGCCCCATTACCCTTAATTCTCCTACCATACAAAAACCCGTCGAACTGTGTCTTGAATATATTTAATGAAGCTGCCTCTATTGTTTCCTTGGGCAGAGAATTCCATAGACTCACCATCCTTTGGGAAAAGCAGTTACTCCTCATCTATGTCCTAAATCTACTCCCCCTAATCTTGAGGCCATATCCTCTAGTCCTGGTTTCACCTACCAGCAGAAACAACTTGCCTGTCTCTATCTTATTTCATAATTTTATATGTTTCCTTTTATATGTTTCCATAATGACTCCTCTCATCCTTCCAAATTTTAGTGAGCATAGTCCCAGGCGGCTCAACCTCTCCTCATAAGGTAACTCCCTCATCTCCAGAATCAACCTGGAGACCTTTCTCTGCACCACCTCCAAAATTAGTGTACCCTTCCTCAAGTAAGGACACCAGAATGGTGCACAATACTCCAGGTGTGGGCTCACAAACACCTTGGACAGTTGCAGTAGAACCTCCCTGCTCCTAACTTCAATCCCTCTCACAATGAAAGCCAATATTCCATTTGCCTTTCTGTTTACCTGTTGCACCTGCAAATCAACTTTTAGCACATCATGTACGAACACTCCTAAGTCCCTCTGCACAACAGCACACTGCGATCTTTCACCTTTCAAATAATACTGACCTACTCTTTTTACGTACAAAGTGGATAACCTCACATTTACCAACGTTGTACTCCATCTGCCAGGCCCTTTGCCCACTCACTCAATTGATCTAAATTTCTTTTATCCATCCCAACGCCCCAGGCCCTGTGATTACATGAGCTGGTTGAAGCACAGTCAACCCATTGTCACTTACAAATGGTCCTCATTTGCAGCTATTAATTCTCCCAGGTTCACATCATCCATTTCTTTTTCTGACTAACTGCTGTTCTCTCTTTCTCTCTCTCTCTTTCTCTCTCTCTCTCTCTCTCTCTCTCTCTCTGTGGTCTCCATCTCCACCTATCATTTTTTCTTCCCTCTCCTCCCTCACCCTCTGCCTTCAGCATCTGTACCGACCCTTTCTGAGCTACAATCAGCTCAGAAGAAGGGAGACTGGGCCTGAAATGTTAACCTGCTGAGTTTCTCCAGCAATTTCTGTTTCTGCATCAAGAAATAATTAGAATATAGAATATTACGAGGATGTTGCCAGGGTTGGAGGATTTGAGCTGTCGGGAGAGGCTGAACAGGCTGGGGCTGTTTTCCCTGGAGCATCGGAGGCTGAGGGGTGACTTTATAGAGGTTTACAAAATTATGAGGGGCATGGATAGGATAAATAGGCAAAGTCTCTTCCCTGGGATGGGGGAGTCCAGAACTAGAGGGCATAGGTTTAGGGTGAGAGGGGAAAGATAAAAGAGACCTACGGGGCAACTTTTTCACACAGAGGGTGGTACGTGTATGGAATGAGCTGCCAGAGGAAGTGGTGGAGGCTGGTACAATTGCAACATTTAAGAGGCATTTGGATGGGTATATGAATAGGAAGGGTTTGGAGGGATATGGGCCGGGTGCTGGCAGGTGGGACTAGATTGGACTAGATTGGGTTGGGATATCTGGTCGGCATGGACGGGTTGGACTGAGGGTCTGTTTCCGTGCTGTACATCTCTATGACTCTATGATTACAGCTCAGTCCAGGCCCTTCGGCCCTCAATGTTGTGTCGACCTGTGGAACCAAGCTGAACCCCATCTAACCTCCACATCCATATGTTTATTCAATGACCATTTGAATGCCCTTAAAGTTGGCGAATCCACTATTGTTGCAGGCAATGCGTTCCACACCCCTAATATTCTCTGAGTGAAGGAACTACCTCTGACATCTGACCTATATCTATCACCCCTCAATTTAAAGCTATGTCCCCTCGTGCTAGCCATTACGATCCGAGGAAAAAGGCTCTCACTGTCCAACCTAACCAACCTTTTGGTTAACAGCAAAACACACTGACCAACTATGCCACAGAGACTGGCTTCGAATGATTTCCTGCGAAATAGCACACCAAACAGAAAAAGAACCCATTTTATTTTAGCCCTCATGATAACCGTTAATAGATTTTGAAGTTAGAATTTATTTGAGACATTAATTGCCTCCACTTCCCCACCCTAGCCCCACCGTAACTGGGCAACATATCTCAAATTAATAAAACCAATGATAAAACCCCAGGGCTCCTTACCCTTCTGCTCCCCGAAAGTCAGATTTAACAGACAGGAGTCCAGTCAAAACAGCACAGAGTTTGCGTCTAAGCACAATCATAAATCAGTACTGGGTTGGACATGATCCCTCAAGTTATTGCATTTATTTATGAGGTAAAGAACAAGAAATTTAAGAGGGTAGAACTTCAGTACCAAATATGCTTTTCCCAAATGCACAGAACGGTTGTGTAGTCATTGTGAGCTTATTCACAATAAATCCATAGCAAGCTGTTAACCCATTGGAGGTCTATCCAAATAGCTGTGTGGTCACTCCAGCTTTCATACTCTGCATTTCTTTGCTGCCACTTCTCATTGGACTTGACGCCGCTCGTTGACCCAGAATGAAACCCGATCGCCTTGTAAACCCTCGAGTTAACAGTATACTTTTAAACTCTCGACAGCTAATGACTCCCTCGCTACGTCCCCGCGCTGACAAGTTCAAGTTCAGAGCCGACATCTTCGGCTTTACTGCCTTGACGAGAGCTCCCTCGCCATTATAGAGCGCACTGATCCAATGAGCTCATAAGCTGGCCAGCTGAACCGAAGGGGCATGGGCTGAATTCCTGCTCCAAACCAGCCCAGCACAGTGAACCTTGGCTGGGGATTGGTGGGAGAGGTGACAGGAAGGGTTGGGGAGGGGAGGGGGGAGTGGAGGGGTGCAGGAATGAGAAGGATGGAAAGGGCACTCAGTCAATGAAGAAATTTGGAGATGTTCTCCTTCAAACCGAGATAACTGGTGGGGTGGGACGGGGGTTTAAACAGAGGCACGTCCAAAATCTTTCCTCTTGAGATTGATAGATTCTTGTTGTCTCGGGGAATTAAGGGCTACGGGGAGAATGCGGGTAAGTGGAGTTGAAGTGCCCAGCAGCCATTATTGAATGGCGGAATGGTCTCGATGGGCCGAATGGCCTTACTTCCACTCCTATGTCTTATGGTCTTATGGTCTCTTGCACACTTTTCCTGAATCATTTCACTGAACGCAACTCTCTCAGAGTGCCATGGTCATGTTCAATTCCGCGTCATGACCCCAGTTCTGAGGAAGGGTCACTCGATCCGATTTCTCTCCACAGACCCTGCTGAGCTTTTCCAACAATTTCGGTTTTTGTTCATAAACCCATTAGTCTGGGCTTTTCTGGATTATGGTGTAGTGAAATTACCACCATAACATCACTGCACCCAGGTAATTTTTTAAAATTCATTTATGGGATGTGGTTGTCCCAGGCTGGGCCCAGCATTCATTGCCCTGTCCCTAGTTGCCCCTTAAGAAGGTGGGGGTGAGCTGCCTTCTTGAGCCGATGCAGCCCACCTGCTGTGGGTTGACCCACAATGCCCTTAGGGAGGGAATTCCAGGATTGTGACTCAGCGGCAGTGAAGGAATGGCTATATATTTTCAAGTCAGGATGGCGAGAGGGTCAAAATGGAACTTGAAGATAGTAGCGTTCCCACATATTTGCTGCCATTGTCCTTCTAGATGGAAGTGGTTGGGGGTTTGGAAGTCTAAGGAACTTTGGTGAAGTCCTGCAGTACAACCTGTGGATAGTACTGCTGTTGTTGAGTGTTGGTGGGTGAGGGAGTGGATGCTTGTGGATGTGGTGCCAATCGAGGGGGCTGCTTTGTCCTGGATGGTGTCAAGCTCCCTGTGTGTTGTTGGAGCTGCCCCCATCCAGGCAGGTGGGGCGTATCCCATCACACTCCTGACTTGTGCCTTGGTGGACAGGCTTTGGGGAGTCAGGAGGAGAGTTACTTGCTGCAGTATTCCTAGTCTCTGACCTGGTCTTGTAGCCACTGTGTTTATGTCGTGAGTCCAGTTGAGTTTCTGGTCAATGATGTTGATAGTGGAGGATTCAGCGATGGTAACACTGTTCAATGTCATGGGGCAGTGGTTAGATTGTCTCTTATCAGACATGCTGTTCATCTCTATGACTCTATGGTCACTGCCTGGCATTTGTGTGGCATGAATGTTGCTTGTATGAGTGGGGTTAGAGTGCATGAGAGGATAGATTGTATGGTCTACAGTAATGGGTTGGTGGATTGAGAGGCTTTTTCAGTCTCCATCATACCTTGTCAAATGTTTATTCCCCAACCACTGACATTAAAACAGCTCATGGATTTCATTGCTGTTCATGGGATCTTGCTGTGCAGTAAACTAGCTGCAATTTAGTGCATTTCAAGAGGGCTTCCTTAGTCATAAAACTCTGGAAGCTCCTGGTGCTCCTGAAAGGTACCATAGAAATTGAACCAGATTAAGTATTTACAATTTAGAAAGGTGATTACTATGCATTTGTCAGCAACTACAGGGAGCAGTAGGTAATGAAGAGAGCACTGGGTCCTGTTGAGCTGTTTCAATGTATGTGCATCACTGTATGGGAAAGATGGACAAATCAAAAGCTCCCATTGCAGATGTGGGTGCATCGGGAGTGTAAGCTGTGAATTTGGGAGCGGGGAGCGGGGATTGGAATTCCTAAGAATTCTCATTCCATCTGTTCCCAAACGAGGCTCTAGTTATATGAAGCTCTGTGCACTGACTGTTAATTCACAAAACCTATTCTTATATCCCAGAGATTCTCCCTACCCCCACCCCGGCCACCAAAATGACCCAGCTCCCTCTGAATCTGTCACGAGTAATCCCTGTGACTCAGTAACTGTAGAGGGTCAGGGTGAAGGGGAGCACCATGGATAGGGACAGATTTAAGAGACTGTTATTTGAAATGTTGAGGGTTGCTGTAACATGAAATAGAGGCAATAGTGAAAGCTTGGTTTTAACAGCAAAGTGGGGAAGTGAATGTAGGTTTGCTCGCTGAGCTGGAAGGTTCAGTTCCAGACGTTTCGTCACCATACTAAGTAACATCATCAGTGAACCTCCTGATGAAGCACTAGTGGCATGGCCCGCTTTCTATTTATATGTTTGGGTTTCCTTGGGTTGGTGACATCATTTCCTGTGGTGATATCATTTCCTGCGATGGAGAAGTGTTTGGTTCAGGGCGATGAAAGGGAAGGTGGCAGTAGATTAGGAGCTGGGTCAACTGTTCTTCTGAAGAATATGTACAGATCTGATGGACCGAATGGTCTTCTGTGCTACACAGTTCCTAAGATTCTTCGGTTCCTTCTCCCTTACCATTCACCACCACAACTGATTGAACGTCAATGAACTTTGTTTTAAACATATACAATTTCTGTTATTAAAGCAACACCAGAGTATGGGGACTCAAACTGTTTGTTCTTTTGTGATAATAAATTATTGTTCAATTCTATATTGTCAGGGAAGGTGTCAAACTGTTTCTTGAAGATTGATGCAACAAGAAACGTAGAAAGGTATAAAATAGTGGTGGGAGGAGGCCATTTGGCCCTATGAGCCTGTTTCGTCATTCTATACGATCATGCAATCTCAGTACCCCATTCCCGCTTTCCCTCCATACCCCTTGATCCCTTTAGCCAAGAGGGTCACATCCAGCTCCCTCTTGAGCTAATATCTTCGAAAGGATCGCCCCTTCACTCTGAGTCTGTGCCCTGTGCTAAAGGAGGAAGGTAAACTCAGAGGCAAAATGATGTGGACGTATGGCAGATGAATGATCACTGCTGATCTCATAGTAAGAAGTTCTCTTTGCTCGGAGATGGTGTGTGCTTTTGACCTCAGGAGAGACGGAAAAATACTTTTGATCATGCGTGCCGCTGATTCCTATCTATATAATCTATAGGAAAATTGGGGCAGGAGGAGTCCATTCAGCCCATCAAGTCAACCCTGCTGTTACTGGTAGATCGTCTACCTGCAGTTTAGTGCATGTCAAGAGCGCTTCCTTAGTTATAACACGCTGGAAGGTCCTGGGGTTTCAAGGGAGCTGCCATCTTGAACGAATGAACTGGCCCCCAAAAGCTTCCTGTGGGAGGTAATTCCACAGGTTCACAACTCTCTGGGTGAAGAACCTCTTCCTCACCTCATCCTGACTACACCTTATTCTTAGATTGCGACCCCGAGTTCTGGACTTCCCCAACATCAGGAAACTCCCTCCTGCATCGAGCCTGTCCTGTCCCATCAGGATTTTATGTGTTCCTATGAGATCCTGCCTCATTCTTCTAAAGAGGAGGAGGCCACTCAGCCCCTCAAGACCGGTCGTGGCTGACATGTGGGTTAACTCCATATACTTGGATTTCCACAAATCTTCAGTGAACCCAAGTGCCTCACTGTGAAAATGAATCAAACTATTGCCGTTTGCAATAGATTTCCACCCTTCGCAACGTAGAAATTATTTTGTTCCTGTAAAACGAATTGTTTTTTTTGGACTAGGCCACCTTATCCCTGTTTTTTAGTCCAGCGGGGCAGTGGCTAGTTCCGAAGCAGAGGCTAATACATTCAGACATTCCCATTTACACCCTCAGCCCGATGAGAAACTCTCTTGATATTGAAAGTCTCTGAAACTTGCCCAAATCTCCCAGGGAGTGAATCACCTCTCGGTCAACCTCACAGAAGTAGCTTCAAAAAAATAGCAACTCAGCAAGCTGAATAAAAAAAGGAAAACCCAGATTGGCAGGGGGTGGGGTGGGGGGGGGGGGGGGGGGGGGGGGGAGGGGGCCGTGGATGGTGAATATTTTACTGAAACACAAACTTAACTTTCCCTTTCTGTTGATTTAATGTTTTGGTAAATTTGATCCAGACATGAGTGTACAGCTATTAATCTCAGTTAGGAAGAGAGAGAGATACACACACACACACACACACACACAGGCAGACAGAATTTCAATAGTTCATCATCAGAAGCTGTGCTCAGGAGTGTGTTGGGTCTGCCTAGTTCACAGAAACATTGCTCATTCAGATGCTGTGGAAAAGTGCTTGCCCTGAGAAGGGGAATAAGCAATGCTTGTTTAAAAATATTAAGGATAAAGTTTCAAAAGCTGCTGACATTTTGGGTGGAATCCAAATGGTTCATTACTATGCACAATGAAAGACATCCTCTTTGTAATTTGTTATAAACACGACACTGAGATCTGGCTTTCAAAATGGGAAACTCAGAAGTGAAGCCACTGAAACATTCATGACCTCTGTCCTCCTGGGGTCCAGGGATATCTGCACTGGTGATTGTCAGCACTTGGAACTTTGCCTGGGACGACAGCGGTGGAGTGGTTTAATGTCACTGGCTTAATAATCCAAGTACCAGACTAATTCTCTGGGCATGAGGTTCAAGTCCCTTCACAGTAGCTGGTAGCGTTCAGTTTCAGTTAAACAGATCTGGAACCCAAAGCAGTTTGCAGCAATGGTGACCATTATGACATTTTTGGGGGAGGGGGAAGAATCCATCTGATTTGCTGAACGAAACAAAACTGACAGAAATCTGAACAAAAACAGAAATCGCTAGGAAAGCTCAGCAGGTCTTGCAGCATCTGTGGAGAGAAAGCAGAATTAACATTCGGGGTCAGTGACACTGGGATCTACGGCAAGTCCCCAGATCATTAGTCTGGACTTCCAGGCTACTGACTCAGTGACGTTGCCATGATGCTAACAACGCACCCACCCCCCCCCCCCACCCCGTGACCAATGGAGTTGAAGCGTAAATGAGCCAGGCTCTAGTTAAATGAAGGGTCTCTGAGGATCAAGTGCAATAATCTGCCCCTGTTCCTAGCACTGTATAATAATTGTGGTTCCAGTCTTAACCTGATGGAGTTCAATCAGGATTCCAATTCCACACCCCAATCCATCCACAAGCTATACAAGCAGAATGAGGCCACTCTGCCCAACAAGCTTTGCTCTGCCATTCGATGATGGCTGAGGTCATAGCCCCTACAGTGTGGAAACAGTCCATTCAGCCCATCAAGTCCACACCCAGCCTCTGAAGAAGAACCCAGAACAGACCAACTCAGACACAGGGAGAGTGCACAAACTGCACACAGACAGTTAGCCGAGGGTGGAATCAAACCCTTATGAGGCAGCGGTGCTAACCACTGAGCCACCGTGCTGCCCCAAATGTTTTTCGCAAACAATATGTTTCTCAACCCTGCCTTCTCCCTGTAACCCTTGATCCCTTTACTAATCAAGAACCTCTCTCTCTCTCTGTCTTAAGGGCACCCAATGACTTGGCCTCCACAGCCCTCTGTAACAATGAGTTCCCCCAGAGTCACCACCCTCTGGCCGAAGACATTCCTCCACATTTCAGTTTGAAAGGCCCGCCCCTTCACTCTGAGGCTGTGCCCTGTGCTAAAGGAGAACGGTAACATCAGAGGCAAAAGAAGATCAAACCTGGAAACAATGATGTAGACATATGGCAGATGGACGATCACTGCTGATCTCATAGTAAGAAGTTCTCTTTGCTTTTGACCTAAGGAGAGACGGAAAAATACTTTTGATCATGCGTGCCGCTTCCTATCTATATAATCTATAGGAAAATTGGGGCAGGAGGAGTCCATTCAGCCCATCAAGTCAACTCTGCTGTTACTGGTAGATCTTCAAACCTTAACTTTATTTTCCTGCATTATCTTCATATCCCTGGTGTCCCTAATGTGTAGACAGCTGTAGGTAACTGCTGTCTGACTCTGAATATGCTGAAAAGAATGACCTTTCTCACACAGAGTCACAGTATAGAGTCATACAGCATGGAAACAAACCCTTCGGTCCAACCACTCTGTGCCGAACTTAATTCCAAACTAAACTAGTCCCACCTGTCTACTCCTGGCCCATGTCCCTCCATACTAGTACCATTCTCCTGTCCACTCGAATCTCCCTCAGCTCGACATAGCTGACCTGTTATGGAGTAGAGCTGGGAATCTTTTTCACTGGAGTGTCGGAAGTTGAGGGCTGACCTTATAGAGGTTGAGAAAATAATGAAGGGTATAGAGTTAATGGGAGATGTCTTTTTCTGAAGATGGGGGATTTCAAGACTAGGTGAGGGGAGAGAGATTTAAAAAATTCATGAGGGGCAAATGTTTTATACGGGAGGTGGTTCGTGTCTGGAATGAACTTCCTGAGGAAGTGGTGGATGGGGGTGCAGTTACAATGTTTAAAAGACATTTGGATAGATACACGAATAGGAAAGGTTTGGAGGGATATGAGCCAGGAGCAGGCAGGTGGGACTAGTTTGGTTTGTGAGTATGGACTGGTTGTACCAAAGGGTCTGTTTCCGTGCTGTAGGAGTCTATAAAATGCATCGTCTCACACACTTCTGCATCGAATTTCATCCGTCACCCCTCTGCACAGCTTGATCGATTGTTGCTGGAACGCATTGTGAAAGGAGAAAATAAAATGGCCCAGTTAAAGCCAGTGAAGGAAGTTCCTGAAGTGAGTGCTCAGCGGGAGAGGTGGATGTCTGCTGAGGTCATCAAGTGTGAGCAGAGGAGAATCCCTGTGGAGGAGGAAGTGAGGTGGAAAGGGCGAGCGGGACCTGGCATTTGGCTATCTGTCACCTCCTAGTGCATGCTGGGAAAGGCCTCATCGAGGACCACACAAGGAGCTGGGACACTGGGGACAGGCTTTGGATGACAGCCATTGACACAGCCTCAGTAGCCAGCTGCAGAAGGGAGAGGCAGGGTGGGGGGGTGAGGGTCGCTGTTGGAGGTGGAAAGGAAATAAAAACAAGGAGGAGTCAAGAACCAAAAACACAGTCTCAGTCACCGAATCATAGCATCTTACAGCACCATATGAGGCCATTCGGCCCATCTAGCCAGTGAGAAACATCCAGTTCTGTAGAAATCTATGAGACAGTCATTCAACGCCTCGAGCCTGCTCCACCATTCATTATGATCACGCTGATCACTAAGCTCAATATCCTAATCCCCCCTACCCCCATTTCCCTTGGTCCCTTTAGCTACAAGAGCTGTATCTACCTCCTTCTGGAAGACTCAATATTTTGGGCTCAACCCCTTTCTCAGGTCGTCAATTCCACAGGCTGGTAACTCCCTGGGTGAAGAAATATCTCCTTATCTCAGTTCTGAAAGGTTTAATTTTTTACATTTTACTTTGCTCAAAAACTGCATGAATCAATGTAAGATTCAGTAAATCCATTTTTTAGATGAGAATGAGTCTGAACATTGTGGCACAGACAGCCTCACACAGGGTACCTCATACCTTCAACGCATTATCTGGGCCAACATGACACCAGTTGTTAATGTTCACTTGAGAATATAACTTACAAAAAAAGTTTTGCAATTTACATGCGAAAGAACTGAAACCAACATGGTCATTCTAAAAGATGAGAGACTTAACAAACAATCCAGGTCTTTTTCAATATATAATTTCAGTTACATCACACTGTAAACTTTTGCTATAAATTCTGTGTCTTACAATCTTATTCTCCTGAAGATAGTGCTCCAAAAGATAGTGCTTCCAAATTTCAGAGCGGCGCTCCGAAAGCTAGTGTGCTTCCAAATTAACCTGTTGGACTATAACCTGGTGTTGGGTGATTTTTAACTTTATATCCTTATCCTTAAACTGTGACCCCTGATTCTGGACCATTGGGAATGTCCCTCCTGCTTCTAAACTTGTCTCATCCTGTTAGAATTTTGTAGATTTCTAAGAGATCTCCACCTCATTTTTCTAAACTCAAGTGACTCAGTCTCTCTTCATGTATCATTCCTGCCAGCCCAGGAGCGAGTCTGGTAAACGTTTGTTGCACTCCCTCTGTACCAAGAGTGTCCTTCCTCAGATAAGCAGACCAAAATGGCTCAATATTCCTGTACAATTGCAGCAAGATCGCCCTGCTCCTGTACTCGAACCCTCTCACGGTGAAAGCCAGTATACAGTTCATTTCTTTACTATCTGCTCCACCTGCATACTTGCTTTCATACAACTGGTGAACAAAGACACCCCCAGATCTTAGAGTCATTGACATGCACAGCACAAAAACAGACTCTTCGGTACAACCCATCCATGACGACCAGATATCCTAACCTAATCTAGTCCCATTTGCCAGCACTTGGCCCATATCCCTCTAAACCCTTCCTATTCACATACCCATCCCAATGCCTTTTAAATGTTGTAATTGTACCAGTCTCCACCACTTCCTCTGGCAGCTCATTCCACACACGTACCACCCTCTGTGAGAAACATTGTCCCTTAGGTCTCTTCCATATCTTTCCCCTCTCACCCTAAACCTATGCCCTCTACTTTTGGACTCCCCCCGCCCCAGGGAAAAGACATTGTCTATTTATCCTATCCATGCCCCTCATGATTTTATAAACCTCTATAAGGTCACCCCTCAGCCTCCGACGCTCCAGGGAAAACAGTCCTAGCCTATTTAGCCTCTCCCTATAGTTCAAACCCTCTAACCCTGGCAATATCCTTGTAAATCTTTTCTGAACCCTTTCAAGTTTCAAAACATCCTTCCGATAGGAAGAAGACCAGAATTGCAACCAATATTCTAAAAGTCTTGTTCAACATTCCCCTCTCTCCGTTCCCAGTCATTCACAGGGAGGCGATGGTCTAGTGGTATTATCACTGGACTGTTCATCCAGGAACCCAAGTAATGTCCTGGGGATCTGGGTTCAAGTTCTACTGCAGCAGGCGGCAACATTGGAATTCAATAAAAACCTGGATTTAATATTCTGATGCTCACCGTGATAAAATGTTGGGGGGGGGATGTGGGGTGGTGGAGTGGAAAAACCCAACTGGTTCCCTGATGTCCTTTAGGGAAGGAAACTGCCATCCTTCCCTGGTCTGGCCTACATGGGACTCCAGACCCACAGCAATGGGGTTGACTCTTAACTGCCCTCTGGGCAATTAGGGATGGGCAATAAATGATGGCATGGACAGCCGTGTCCTCATCCCAAGAATTAATTTAAAAAAAAAACAATCTGCCTTCCTATCTTTACACACATTTGTCCACATTACACTGAATCTGCATCTCCCACTACTCTGCCATGGATTCCCCTCCAAATCAATGAATTACAGGGCTGCTGGAGGTCAGTCAGCTCTTTGTACTGGCACTGACTTTCCTATTGAACTACGCCCTACAGTACCATTTCTGAACCCCCTTGTCCTGAGTTACTTGTCTGAAAGCTATGATTCAATCTGCACCCTCTCACCTAAAGCATTTCAGTTCAGAGCAGCTCAGTGTGTGTGCGATGGAACCCTCGCCCCTTCTCTGACTCTTCTGGTAATTATTCCCCATCTGGATTCTCACTCTCCCGCCTGGCCAACCATTTCTCCTCAGAAATCCTTCCCAACTGCAAAACCCATCCGAGCCCAGTCCTTCTTGAAGTGCTGGTGAGCTGTGTTCGTGTTTGACACCGTTTTCTGTTCTACCCTTTCACTAAATAAACCCCCTCCCCCCCCCTTGTCCAACAGGACAGACCAGACCACCCCAGGAGGACCACCAAGTCAACTCCTGAAAGTAGAAGATGTGCAGATGGAAGAGTTCGACAGCCAGAACACTGACTCGTGATCTCCCCGGCAGCTGCTCCAAGGCCGGGCGGCTGCCTCCAGTGCTTTCTCTCATTCCCATCCTCGGCACCTGCGGTATTCCACATTTTCTTTCTGTGCGTTCAGTTTCAAATGCTGACTGCTGGGCATCCACTGAGTCTGAACTGAGGAACGTTTCACAAAATAAGCCTCAGATTTAAAATTAACAAGGTGTCCAGCATTCACTGCCATTTGTGGAAGAGACTTCTAAAGCTCCTTCTGCTTTTCCCAACATCTCTCCTGTACCGCCAGGCCTTCATTCTCAATCCAGTTCTCGAATCCCCAACTAGTGAAATCCCCAACTAGCGAATCCCCAACATGTACCCTCTCCTTTCCCCGTTAATATCTTTGACTAGTTCTATCAGGGTTTGTAAGGTGCCCTTTTGCACACTAATATTTCTGTTATTAAATGCTCTGAAACCTCACATGGAGAAACGCACACTTGGCCCACTGTTCATCCAGCTCCCATTGCGTTCTGCAACCTTCAAACAGTTATTCCTTTCTGAATCTGAAGGCATCGGAAACTTGAGGAAACTTCACACAATCTCTTGATAAATGTAACTTTCCTCCGAGATACTTGGTGTACTATAGCCAACATAGCCCCTCTCCCTCACAAACACACACTCACACTCACACTCACCCACAAGGACACACGCACTCACCCACACACACACACACACACACACACTCACCCACACACACACACACCCACACTCACACACTCACCCACACACACAGAATCACCCACATGGACACACACACGCGCACACACGCACTCACACTCACCCACACACACCCAACACACTCTCATCCACACACACACACACCCACACACGCTCACAATCACCCACATAGACACACACATGTGCACACACACACTCACACTCACCCACACGCACCCAACACACTCTCACCCACACACACACACCCACACACGCTCACAATCACCCACATGGACACACACACGTGCACACACACACTCACACTCACCTACACACACCCATACTCTCACCCACACTCACACTCACCCACACTCACGCCCACACACCCACACCCACACAGACACGCACACACTCGCCTGAAAACACACACACACTCACCCACAGTCACCCACACACACACTCACCCACACCCTCACACACATATACATACACACCCTCACACACATACAGACACACAGACACATTATGATATTGTCGATACTGCCTTCTCTCAGTTAAGGAGTATCCTGAAACAGGCCTTGTAAAAGCAGACTTTCCACATTATCTTCCACTTTGTGACTGTCTCACCTTTCTGCCCTTGTCTCCGGGTTGTACATGAGAAGTAAATCCTTGAGTGGCAGCTGAGCCTATCTGAGATCTTTCACAATTAGCGAGGGATAAGGGAAATCCCTGAGGGGCAGGGAGTTGGGGGTGGCGGAGAAATGGAGAGGGGTGTTGGGGAGAGAAGGTTAAATCGAAGATAGGGGAACTCAAGATACCCTGAGAGGAGTTAAAGAATGGAATTTCACTTGAAGCTAATGATTAATATCTCAACATCTTGATAACATTACATCCTCATCATCACTGTCAGTCTATTTTGTATCTGGCCTGTACAATCTCACGTTCACATGGTGTATATTTTTACATTTGAGTAGAGCCGGGTTCTCAAACCCATTTCCATCGGGACACCAGATGAGCAATTGTTGGGGCCTGCTCATGGGAGGGTTGGGGGTGGGGGGAGGGAGGGCAGCCCCTGTAATGTAGGGGGGTGTGTGATAGGAGGGGCGGTGAGGACATCTCAGGGATGTTTCTTCTTCCCAAAGCGTTTAAGGCCGGCCCTTTCTTTCTGCTCTGGGTTGGAAGCTGCCTCTTGGTTGGTCATGCATTTGGAATCCCTCGCAAGCTCTTAGACCCTCTCCCTCAACTTTGGAAAACTCTGGTCTAAAGAGCAAAACCCTTCCCATGACCTACCAGTCGAAACCAGCCTCTGAATGGGGACAGACTGAGAGTAAGATTCCACAGCCAGCAGCAACTCATAACCCAAGCAGGAATCCTCAATACTCCCCACATCAAATGTTATCAAACCTCTCGATGCAAACCTTTGAAGATAATGTTGGTATTGGAATGTCTCTTAATCTTAGCATACCAGACATAGCAATGGCACAGTAGCTTGGTGGTTAGCACTGCTGCCTCACGACACCAGGGACCTGAGTTCAATCCCACCCTCAGGTGACTGCTGGTGTGGAGTTTGCAGGTATCTCCCTGTGGGTCTCCTCCAAGTACTCTCGCTTCCTCCTGCAGTTCAAAGATGTACAGGTTAGGTGGTTTGGCCATGCTAAATTACTCGGGGGAAAAAAACCGAGGACTGGAGATCAGAGTGTGGTGCTGGAAACGATCCCTGATGAAGGCCTTAAGCCGGAAGCGTTGTTTCTCCTGCTCCTCGGATGCTGCCTGACCTGCTGTGCTTTTCCAGCACTCTTGACTCATGCTAAATTACCTCATAGTATCCAGGGATGTGTAGCTTAGGTGCACTGGCTGTTAAGGATGGGTCTAGCTGGAATGCTGTTCTGAGGGCTGGTGTGGACTTGCTGGGCCGAGTGTCCTGTTTTCACACTGTCGGGAGTCTATAACCTTACTCTTCACTTTATTACATTCTCTGCTTGTTTTTTTTTTCTCCTGCCAATTCATTTTTCTCTCTTCCCGAGCCGTACTCAGATATGACTCATGGAGGATGATTTGCCTTCGATCATCTGTTCCTTATCCTGAAGCACACAGCTGCCAAGGTGACTGAGGTGGGGCCAGAGACTGGCGACGGAGAGCGGTTTTCCACTTGTCCGTCAGCTACATGCACTTGTCGATGGAGGGGGTGAGAGGTCAGAGGACAGCAGTCAGGCCCAGAGTCCTCAGAGGAGGTTCACGAGAATGGTCCCAGGCATGAAAAGCTTAACATAAGAGGAATGTTTGAGGACTCAGGGTTTATACTTGATGGAGTTTAGAAGGATAAGGGGGGATTTAATTGAAAGTTACAGAACAGTGAATGGCCTGGACAGAATGGATGTTGGGAAGATGTTTCTATCAGTAGGAGAGACTAGGACCCGAGGGCACAGCCTTAGAGTAAAGGGAAGGCCCTTTAGAACAAAGATAAGGAGAATCCTTATCTCCAGAGCAGGACGAATCTATGGATTTCACTACCACAGAAGACTGTGGTGGCCAGGCCCTTGAGTATGTTTAAGATGGAGATAGATTGACTCTTGAGTATCAAGGGGATCAAGGGTTACAGGGAGAAAGTGGGAGAATAGGGTTGAGAAACTTATCAGCCATGATTGAATGATGGAACAGACATGATGGGCTGAATGGTCTAACTTCTGATCCTATGTCTTCTGGTCTTATGGTCTACACATGACTCCAGACAATGTGGTTGGTTCTTAATTGCCCTCTGGGCAATTAGGGGTGGGCAATAATCGCTGGACCTGGCCAGTGGCACCCGCATCCTGTGAATGAAAAAATAACCCGGTACAATCCCTTCAGGAACTGCTCTTTACACTATCTCCTGAAAACTCTGCCTCCTCAAGTCATGAGCAAAGACTTGAGTTCACATTCATTTCCATTCTGTTTAAGCGCCCAGGGACAGGCTTCAGTTCTGTTTGTACACCTGTAATAACGTCAGTCAGTCTTCTCACAATCTGTTACTGCGCAGCAACAGAGCGATGTGCAGGGGGAGGCTATCTCCCTGCCTGATCCACAGATTAATCCTTCAAACAGACAAAAGCTTTCTTCTTGTAGACTCCAGCCAGATTTCAAAACAAAAAAAGCATACCATCGCACCTGCAAACTAGTGGCTGACGTGACTATGAAGGGCTTGCTGTGATTGTGCTCATTCTGACCCTGCACTCACCTGCGATCCACACACGTACAAATCCCCAGCTTGAAGTGCAGCCTCCAGGCTGCGTGATGTGTGTCATAAGAGTGTGGACAAAGGAACTGAAGGCCGTTGTTGTTACTTTTGCAGATGACACAAAGACAGGCGGAGGGATAGGTCGTGTTGAGGAAGCAGGGAGGCTGCAGAAGGATGTGGACGGGCTAGGGGAGAGGGCAAAGGTGTGGCAGACGGAACACAATGTGGGAAAGTGTGAGGTGATCTACTTTGGTAGGAGGAGTAGGGACATACTTTCGAAATGGGGAAAGGCTTTGAAAACCTGAAGGCAATTGGTTCAGGATTCTCTTAAGGTTAGCATGCAGGTTCATCGGCGTTAGGAAGGCAAATGTAACGTCAGCATTTATCCTAGGAGGGCTCGAATAAAAGAGCAGGGATGTACTGCTGAGGCTGGATAAGGCTCTGGTCGGACCCCATTTGGAATATTGTGAGCAGTTTTGCCTCCCGTATCTAAGGAAGGGTTTGCTGGCCTTGGAGAGTGACCAGAGGTGGTTTACAGGAACGTTCCCAGGGGTGAAGGCCTTGTCATATGAGGAGTGGTTGAGGAACCTGGGTCTGCGTTTCAATGGAGTTTCGAAGGAATTGGGGTAAGACCTGATTGAAACTGACAGAATACTATGAGACAACTGGATAAAGTGGATGTAGAGAAGATGTTTCCACTCATAGGAGAGACTGGGACCCTCAGAGTGAAGGGATGATCCTTTAGGACTGAGATGAGGAATCCTTTCAGCCAGAAGGTGGTGACTCTGTGGAACGCATTGCCACAGAGGCCAAGTCACTGGGAGTGTTTAAGACAGAGAGAGATAGATTCTGAAGAAGAGTCACTGGACCTGAAACATTAACCCTGGTTTCTCTCCACAGAGCAATTTCTGCTTTTCATCTCCGATTTCCAGCATCCACGGTTTTCCTGTGGTGTTTTATATACAGTAGGTAAGTTCTTGATTGGTAAGGGGATCAAGAGTTACAGGAGGAAGGGAGGGGAATGGGGTTGAGGAACATACCAGCTATGAGGGTGGAATGGTGGTGCAGACGCGATGGGCTGAATGACCTAATTCCACTCCAGTATCTTATGGTCAATGCAATTGGGTTTGGATGGGAATGTGGAATTTGCAACACAAAGGGTGTGATCTTATTGAAACATGGAGCAGGTTGGAAGGGCTGAGTGGCCTGCTCGTACTTTGTAGATGGTAATTGTCAGCTTCCCTCCCTAACCTCGACGTCCCTGTTTCCCTTGACTCACTTGTCAACCAGGAATCTGCCAAACTCAGCCTTGAGTACATTCCAATGGCACACCCTCCACTGCTCTCCGGTCCCAGTGAACTCAATCTCATCCATGTTCTCCTCGAACTCTCTTAGGTACCCATCCCAATGGTCGAGTTGGCCATCTGTTAATGCTCCTCACGAGTGAAGGAAGCCCTTCTACCTCTAAGATTGCGCAACCCAGCAATTGTCACAAAGCAGTGAAGTGGAAAAGTTTTGAGAAACTCTTTTTGATTTTAAGATGTTCCAAAATCATTTACTAAATAACTTTGGAATTGTAGTCATTGCTGGGACATAGAGAGACCAAGTCAGAATCATTAATCAGAGTTATTCCTGTGGTTTGAATGTTTTTAAAGAGTTCAGAAACCAATCATGCTGGTGAACAGGCTTTTTGATAAATCACTGGAGATGGTTGTTTGGAGAAGTAACTGTGCTTCCCACTGCTCACCCACAATTTCTAATGTTAATAAAGATAACCACAGTCACTGTAAGATGTCTCTGTGGTTGGAGTTAGCTCAGATTATATCAAGGTATTCCTGTTCTTGGGGAACAGAATGCAGGACTTAAACACAGCTCAGAAGAGGCATGACGTTAGAGCCCAACTTGCACTCGTCAGGACCGAGATGCAAGAAACACAAATTCCGGGAGGAGAGTAACAATTAATGCAGCGTAGGAAGAGGATTCTGATTTATGGCTGGCATGGAGATGCAGCACAAACTGTTCCCTGTCATATCTCAGTCAAAAGGACAAACAGACACCATAACGGTGTTTGGTCTGGGCATTGTCACTGGGATGTAAGATGGTGACAGGGAACAGCAAAGGGAGTCAAATCATTGCAAACATCACAACTGGGTAAATAATGAGCATACAGACCTCCTTCTAGATGGCAAAACCACCACCGAAAGCATAGAGCTGTCGAGCACAGAAACAGATCCTTCAGCCCAACTCATCCACGTTGACCAGATATCCTAACCTAACTTAGTCCCATTTGCCAGCACTTGGCCCATATCCCTCTAAACTCTTCTTATTCATATACCCATCCAGATGCCTTTTAAGTGTTGTAATTGTACCAGCCTCCACCACTTCCTCTGGCAGCTCATTCCATACACTCACAACTCTCTGCATGAAAAAGTTGCCCGTCAGATCCCTTTTAACTTTTCCCCCTCCCAACCTAAAGCAATGCCCTCTAGTTCTGGACTCCCCCACCCCAGGGAAAAGATCTTACCTGCTTACCCTACCAAATGCCCCTCATGATTTTATAAACCTCTATACAGTCACCCCTCAGCCTCCAACATTCCAGGGAAAACAGCCCCAGCCTGTTCAGCCTCTCCCTATAGCTCAAACCATCCAACCATGCCAACGTCCTGGTAAATCTTTCCTGCCCCCTTTCATGTTTAACAATACCTTTCCTATAGGAAGCACAGCAGAATTGGATGCAGTTTTCCAGTTAACAAACTCTGCCCATCAGGAGCAGCCTTTAAAACAACCTTCTCAATAGACAATAGACAATAGACAATAGGTGCAGGAGTAGGCCATTCAGCCCTTCGAGCCTGCACCACCATTCATTATGATCATGGCTGATCATCCTTAATCAGTATCCTGTTCCTGCCTTATCTCCATAACCCTTGATTCCACAATCCTTGAGAGCTCTATCCAGCTCTTTCTTAAATGAATCCAGAGACTGGGCCTCCACTGCCCTCTGGGGCAGAGCATTCCACACAGCCACCACTCTCTGGGTGAAGAAGTTTCTCCTCATCTCTGTCCTAAATGGTTCTACCCCATATTTTTAAGCTGTGTCCTCTGGTTCAGGACTCACCCATCAGCGGAAACATGTTTCCTGCTGCCAGAGTGTCCAATCCTTTCATAATCTTATATGTCTCAATCAGATCCCCTCTCAGTCTTCTAAACTCAAGGGTATACAAGCCCAGTGAGGCATTGCTCACTCTCTGGAGCAGGTAGGACTTGAAGCTAATCCTCCAGGTTGGAGTAAAAACCCTTCTCTGGCACCAGAACATGAGAATACAATTAAACACAGGTGAAAACATTCAAAATGCCATGATTTAATGCTTAAAAAGTATTTTATATTTTGATAAAAATATAAGGACATATCACTTTGAAGCTTCTCCTTCTACTGCTACTACAGAAATTATTGGTGAAGAACTTGATATAGATCAATTTTTTTTGATTTTCCAACATTCGTGCTCACCACATTTTGACAATACTGCTGAAAGTGGTAATACCCATCACATCTCCCACCTGGACTGACAACAGCAATTGGCACATGGGAGAAAGAGCCCCTCCAAGCCACTCAGTGTCCTGACTTGGTGCTATATTGACCGTTCCTTCACTGTCGTTGTGTCAAAATTGTGGAACCTTCTCTCTGACAGCACAGGGAGTGTCCCTACACCACGTGGACTGCAGCGGTTCGAGAAGGCAGCTCACCACCACCTTCTCCAGCACAATTAGGGAGGGGGGGGGCAATGAACGTGACACACACATACACACAAACACACAAACACACACACACACACAAACACACACACACACAAACACACACATACAAACACACAAACACACACACACACACACACAAACACACACATACAAACACACAAACACACACACATACACACAAACACACACACACACATGCACTCACACACACACACACAAGCACACACGCACACACACACAAACACACACACACACTCACGCACACTCACACACATACAAACACACAAACTCACACACACACACACAAACACACACACACTCACGCACACTCACACACATACAAACACACAAACTCACACATGCACACACACACAAACACACACACACACTCACGCGCACTCACACACATACACACACAAACACACACACACACTCACGCGCACTCACACAAACTCACACACACAAACACACACACACACTCACGCACACTCACACACATACAAACACACAAACTCACACATGCACACACACACAAACACACACACACACTCACGCGCACTCACACACATACACACACACACACACACACACACACACACACAGACACGAAGCTTCATCAGAATCTGATACATAATGATGGCACCAGGGACTGAGCAGGATTCTGAGAGAAGTCGGCTTGGTCACCACAGCTAAGCAGGGGATCGCAAAAGACCTGGTGTCCAAGAATGGTGAAGACCCAAGCAATACGACACTGTAGTGTTTCCCTCTCTACCCACCACCTGGTCTGACTGAAACTGGTTGGTCTTTCAGAGCAAGGAGTTGACCCTGACTGAGTGCTGCAGACTGGCACATTCCAAGGTCCAGGACTATGTGCTGAGGGGCTCACTAAAGTTTGGGGAGCTGCTGCCAAGGTGCAGTGGGGAAAGACCACTGTCTGAGGTCTTCCTGCTGATGGTAAATGGGGGTCCATTCAGTTGTTGGACACTCTCAATGTCTCAATGCACGTAAATATTGTCTTGCATGTGTAAGAGATGTCTTTGGGTTGTTGGATAGTGTCAAACTCCAATGGTATTGTTTCCTTGGTATGCTGCTGTACAGAACCGAACTGCGTTTATGACTGTGTATATACTTAAAGATACTTTGTATGAATAAAGTGTATTTTTGAAATAAAAAGAACCTTGAACCAAAAAAGAAGAGGCTGTTAGGAAACAGGGCCGGAGAGTGGGACTAGCTAGGTAGCTCCTTCAGGAGCAAGTACAGACACAATGGGTTGAATGGCCTCCTTCTATATTGTAAAATTCTATGATCGTTTATGACAGCAACATCTTGGAACTTTCCATATTCAAGTAACAATCACTCGCTGGACAGCTGATACTCACCTGAACTTAGCTGGTTTGCTTAACCTTAACTTGACCATAACAGGCAGGAAAAGGGATTCAGCTCCTCAAGATTAGGAAGAGATGTTCCCTTCATGGGGTCAGATATTCAACTCCTTCTTTATTTTCTCTTTATTGTGGATAATCCTTCCAGTGCCACAACCCTCCGAGACCTACGTCACTCCAATTCTGTCCTTTTGTTCATATCTCATTTCTGTTTGTTCAGGTGATAGTAGGGCATGTTGGTCATGTGATTGGACTGGTAATCCAGAGCTTCAGGCTAAATCTTCAGGTTCAAATCCTGCCGCAGCAGCTGACTGAATTCATCAGTCTGGAACTGAAAACCCCATCTGAATTTGTGGTGACAAATTGCAATCACTGGGTCCACCCTTAGTGAAGGGCACTTTGCCATCTTTTCCCGGTCTGGTCTTCATACAACAGCAGACCCACAGCAATGCAGTTGTCACTTAAGGGCAGTTAGAGATGGTCAACACAAGCTGGCCATGCCAATGCTGCCCACTTCCCATGAATGGGCAAAGAAAACCATATTGGTGATTGCACCTTTACTATCCAGATCTGCAGCTCTAGAATTCTCCCAAAACCTCTCTGTGTCCCCCTTCCTTTGAGCTCCCTAAAATCCACCTGTGGCTATGCTTAATGACTTTGCCTTTTGTAATTGTATATCCTTTGCACCCTGTCAGGCACTGTGGGACATTTGATGGCACTATATAAATGTAAATTGGCATTGCCACTGTCCAGTACATTCTGACTCTAAAGTTGAGCCTAAAGGAGGAAGGCCGTAATGTAAAATTTGATGTTCTCTACATTAGTCCCCACTCAGACCCCAAACACATGCACAACATGATTCATGAAAGACTTTGTCCAAAGTTGTTGTAGAGATTATCAAAACCGATATGTTACTCTAGATATTAATACCTCCAGTGTTGTGATCATATCCTTAAATTTGTTTCATTTAACTGTAAATAAACCCTTCAGTTGTCATAGCTTGGGATGCCCAAATTATTTTTCTTCACTGTCCATCCTGTAGATCAACGGTCCTCAAACCTAACACATCAAACAGAAATCGATGCTCTCATGAATTTATTTCTATTTTTAAATTGCTGGTCACATCTTTGTACTTTCCTCCAGGTCATCAATCCTCCAATTCTAGCCCCAAGAGAATCTGCAATTTCCATCAATCTACTATTTGGTGGCTCAGTGGTTAGCACAGCTGCCTCACAGCACCAGGGACCTGGGCTCGATTCCACCTTTGGGTGACTGTGTGGAGTTTGTATATACTGTGTGGGTTTCCTTCAGGTGCTCCGGTTTCATAGATCATAGAATCCCGACAGTATGGGAACAGGCCATTTGGCCCAACAAGTCCATACCGCCCCTCTGAAGAATATCCCACACATTCCCTATTATTTTACATTTTCCCTGACTAATGCACCTAGCCTACACATCCCAAAACACCGTGGGCAATTTAGCATGGATCAATCCACCCTAACCTACATATCTTTGCAGGAAACCCACACAGATGCAGGGAGAATGTACAAACTCCACACAGTCACCTGAGTCTGGAATCGAACCTGGGTCCCTGACGCTGTGAGGCAGCAATACTGACCACTGAGCCACTGCTCCACTCATGGGAGACTGGTTAGCAAGATTATATCTCATGAAATACAGGGAGAACTATCCATTTGGATAGAGAACTGGCTCAAAGGTAGAAGACAGAGGGTGGTGGTGGAGGGTTGTTTTTCAGACTGGAGGCCTGTGACCAGTGGAGTGCCACAAGGATCGGTGCTGGGTCCACTACTTTTCATCATTTATATAAATGATTTGGATGTGAACACAGAAGATATAGTTAGTAGATTTGCAGATGACACCATAATTGGAGGTGTAGTGGACAGTGAAGAAGGTTACCTCAGATTACAACGAGATCTTGATCAGATGGGCCAATGGCTGAGGAGTGGCAGATGGAGTTTAATTTAGATAAATGCGAGGTGCTGCATTTTGGAAAGGCAAATCAGAGCAGAACTTAAATACTTAATGGTAAGGTCCTAGGGAGTGTTGCTGAACAAAGAGACCTTGGAGTGCAGGTTCATAGCTCCTTGAAAGTGGAGTCGCAGGTGGATAGGATAGTGAAGAAGGCATTTGCTTTCCTTTATTGATTAGAGCATTGAGTATACGGGTTGGGAGGTCATGTTGCTATACAGGACATTGGTTAGGCCACTTTTAGAATATTGTGTGCAATTCTGGTCTTCCTATTGGAAGGATAGATAGATAATAGAATCCATACTTGGAAGAAACAGGCCCATTGAACCATTGAAGAGTATCCCACCCAGACCCATTCTGCTACCCTATTATCTTATATTTACTCCTTACTAATGCCCCTAACTTACACATCCCTGAATACTATGGGCAATTTAACATGGCCAATTCATCTAACCTACACATCCTTGGACTGCAGGAGGAAACCAGAGCATCCAGAGGAAACCCACACAGACATGGGGAGAACATGCAAACTCCACACAAACCGTCACCCGAGGCTCGAATCGAACCCGGGTCCCTGGTGCTGTGAGGCAGCAGTGCTAACCACTGAGCCACCGCCCTGCCCCTGTTACTTCTGTTTTCTGTCCCTATGCATTTCAACCCATTTTAACTTCAATCCCCTCTCTGCTTCTCTGCCTCTATCTGCCTTTGAAATCCATTGCCCTTTTATGTTGTTTCCCTTTCTTGAAATTCTAACTTTGTTGCAAAACTTGCAGACGTTGTGAAACTTTGAAAAAGTTCAGAAAAGATTTTCCAGGATGTTGCCAAGGTTGGAGGGTTTCAGCTGTACAGAAAACTGAAGAGGCTGGGGCTGTTTTCCCTGCAGTATTGGAGGCTGAGGGGTGACCTTATAGAGGCTTATAACAGCATGAGGGACATGGATAGGGTACATAGTCAAGGTATTTTCCCTGGGGTGAGGGAGTCCAGAACTAGAGGGTATAGGCTTAGGGCAAGAGGGGAAAGATATAAAAGGGACTTGAGGAGCAACATTTTCACTCAGAGGGTGGTACGTGTATGGAATGAGCTGCCAGAGGATGTGGCGGAGGCTGATACAATTACAACATTTAAAAGGCATCTGGATGGGTGTATGAATCGGAAGGGTTTAGAGGGAAATGGGACAAATACTGGCAAACGGGACTAGATTGGGTTGGGATATCTGGTCGGCATGGACGAGTTGGACCAATGGGTCTGTTTCCGTGCTGTATATCTCTAGGACCCTATGTGCAGGTTAGGTGGATTGGCCATGTTAAATCACATAGTGTGCAGATGAGGTGGATTAGCCGTGGGAAATGCAAGGTTACAGAGGCAGGGTGGGGCAGTGGATCTGGGTGGGATGCTGTTCAAAGGGTTGGTGGGGACATGATGGGCCAAAAGGCTTGCTTACACACTGTAGGAATTCTATAATTTGGAAGTCATACCTTCCATTGTCTAGCCCCTAAGCTCTGGCATCCCTCCTCCGAACCTCCACAATTCTGTCCATCTTGGAAACACCCCTTCAAACCCAGTTCTCTGATCAATAGTCACACTCCTCTCTTGATAGCTCCTGCGTGATTTGATGCCAATTTGGCATTTTGGTAACATAACTGTGTCAACATTTTCCCAGGTGCTACGTCAATGCAAATGGTAGCTGATTTTGTTGACCCAAAATACATGCACCCATCGAAACCTCAGGATGCTCTCCTGAAGCATAATTGTTGCAGATGTTTTCTAATGAACCTGCTCAGAGATAAATCCAGAAGAAATCAGGACAGGGCTTTAGCCCCTGGAGCGTATTCCGCTAAGAGATAAGAACAAGGCTGATCTGAGATGTTACAAGATGAATGCAGGCCTCCTGCCTCAGAAGCAGAGCATGCATCATAGTTTTAGGAGAAGGGAACACAGATTTAAAACAGAGATTAGATCCCCTACAGTGTGGAAACAGGCCCTTCGGCCCAACAGGTCCACACCGGCCCTCTGCAGAGTAACCTACCCAGCCCATTCCCCTACATTTACCCCTGACTAATATACCTAACACTATGGCAATTTAGCACGGCCAATTCACCCTGACCTGCACATCTTTGGACTGTGGGAGGAAACCGGAGCAAACCCACACAGACAGCCACCCGAGGTGGGAATTGAACCTGGGACCTTGGCACTGTGAGGCAACAGTGCTAACCACTGAGCCGCCATGCCACCCCAAGATGAGGGGGAATTACTTCCCTCAAAGGGTCTGAATCCATGGAACTCACTCCCATAGAGTATGGTGAATGCTGGGACATTGAATAAGTTTAAGGAGGGAATCTTTTTCCCCAGGTTAGAGGGCATAGGTTTAGGGTGAGAGGGGAAAGATTTAAAAGGGACTAAGGGGCAACTATTTCATGCAGAGGGTGGTACGTGTATGAAATGAGCTGCCAGAGGAAGAGGTGGAGGCTGGTACAATTGCAACATTTAAAAGGGATTGGTACGGGTATATGAATAGGAAGGGTTTGGAGGGATATGGGCTGGGTGCTGGCAAATGGGGCTAGAGTAATTTAGGATATCTGGTCGGCATGGACAAGTTGGACCGAAGGATCAGTTTGTATGCTGCACATCTCTCTGACTCAGTGCAAGAGTCAGACTTTTGATCAGTAATATGTGGAGAGGAGGCAGGAAAACAGAGTTGAGGCTTGAAGTGAGATCAGCCATGATCATACAGAATGGTGGAACAGGCTCGAGGGCTGAATGGCCTCCTCCTGTTCCTTGAGCATCCGTCCTGATGTCACAAGGCCATCAGGGATGTATAATTGCTGCTATGCAGCAGCCAATAAAGACACAATCCCCCTATTCTACAGAGAGGGGCAAAGAAGCCAGAAAATTGATAAGGCATCTGGATGGGTGCGTGAGTAGAAAAGGTTTAGAGGGATATGGGCCAAATATCTGGCAAAGGGGACTAGATTGATTTAGGATATCTGGTCAGCATGGTCGAGTTGGACTGAAGGGTCTACTTCCAGCTGTATAACTCGATGACTCTAAGCAGGAGCTGACAGTTTACGCCTCTCGCACTGACCCCCATTATTATTTGAGTGTCTGTTGCCCGACCTTGGCACAGCTCACTGACCTTGCCCGTGCGGTAATTAATGGGGGAGGCAATGGCCTGGTGGTATTATCACTGGACAGCTAAGCCTGAGGCCCAGCTAATGTTCCGGGAGGATCCGGGTTTGAATCCGGCCACAGCAGATGGTGGAATGTGAATTCAATAACTATCTGGAATTAATCTCATGACCACTGTAAATCTGTTACCAATTACCAGAAAAAACCCCATCTGGTTCACTAGTGCCCTTTAGGGAAGGAAATCTGCCTTCCTTACCTGGTCTGGCCTACGTGTGACTCCAGACCCACAGCAATGGGGTTGACTCTGTGGGGCAGCACAGTGGCTATCACTGTGGCCTCACAGCGCCAAGGACATGGGTTCGATTCCAGCCTCGGGTGACTGTCTGTGTGATGTTTGCGCATTCTCCTTGTGTCTGTGAGGGTTGGCTCTGGTTTCCTCCCACAATCCAAAGATGTGTAGGTTAGGGTGGGTTGGCCATGCTAAATTACCCATACTGTTCAGAATTACGTAAGTTAGAGTGGATTGGCCGTGCTAAACTGCCCATCGTGTTCAGGGATGTGTGGGTTAGGTGCATTAGTCAGGGGTAAATGTAGAGTAATAGGGTCTGGGTGGGATATTTTTCTGGGGGTGGTGGGCGGTCAGTGTAGACTTGTTGGGCCGAAGGGCCTGTTTCCGCCCAGTGGAGATTCTCCTAATTCTACCCTCTGGTTAGTTAGGGATGGTCAATAAATGCTGGGCCGGGCTAGTCACGCCCTCATATTGTGATTCCAACAGTCTCATTTCCCCCCCATCCCGGGCGGGGCACAAACAAAGGGGACTGTACCTTTAAACTGGAGACAAACAAGCAAACCATGTGGCTTGTGTTAGGGATACAGACAGGAGATATCAATAAGCCTTCAGCAGCCCTGAGACCTGGGTTAGACACCAGCTGAACAGGCGAACCTGGGTCCCCTGACTTCAGCTGTAATAATATTATCACATGTCAGTCTTTTTATGCACACAGTCCAATAAAATTAAGAGACATTGCAATTGCTTTTTTTTTTCCACAGGGTGACTACAAAGTTGACACAAACGATCATTTTTTTGTAGGTTCCAGCTTCTTTCTGAGGAGACCAAGGGAGTTTTGAAACATCTTTAAACTTGAGATGTGTTAGTGCTCTGCGGAGTTGTGTTGAAAGAGTGTTTTAACCAGTACTGGGATTTCTCCTGCTTTGACCTCAAGTCTACATCAATTTTGTTCCATTTCTCGTTGGTTTTTGCCTCTTGTCACCCAGACCCCTCAAGTAACTTTCGCAGGCTGTTTGGCTGGGGGAGGGGGGGGGGGGAGGGGGTGCAGCTTCGCCAAGCTGCTCAACAGTATTACCGGGAGCAGGATTTCTGTTTCACTCCTAGGAAACAGTGAGACCACCAACGTATCACTGACCCCAGCTTCCCCCACCCTTCTTTTCACCAGCGCAACGAAAACAAGCTCAGTGATAACTTGCATTTGTGTAGCACCTCTGGTTAAATAAAATAGATGTGCAAGAATCGATTTGTCTGAGAAAGGATTGTTCGATGGGAGAGGTTCAGGGAGGTTCCAAAGAACTAAAGAGAAAAAAAAATGCTAGGAGCAACTGGCAGGAGACAGAGAGAGAGAGAAAGTTATCAAGTCTCCCATGACTTCTTCAGAAGCATCATGTCAGGCTTCAGACATTAACTCCGTTTCTTTTTCTCAGAGTTTGCCAGGAGCAATTGAGTTTCCCCCAGTGATTTCCGTGTTTGTTTTCCAGTGCTTGCAGGATTTTGCTTTGATCTGAGTGAATCACAGAATCCCTACAGTGTGGGATTCAGTGTGGGAAAAGGCCCTTCGGCCCAACAAATCCACACCGACCCTCCAAAGAGTAGCCTGCCCAGATCTATTCCCTTGCATTTACCCCTGACTAATGTACCTAACCTACACATCCCTGGACACTATGTGCAATTTAGCATGGCCAATCCACCCTAACCTGCACATCCCTGGGCACTATGGGTAATTTAGCATGGCCGATCCACCCTAACCTGCACATCCCTGGGCACTATGGGTAATTTAGCATGGCCGATCCACACTAACCTGCACACCCCTGGGCACTATGGGTAATTTAGCATGGCCGATACATCCTAACCTGCACATCCCTGGGCACTATGGGTAATTTAGCATGGCCGATCCACACTAAACTGCACATGCCTGGGCACTATGGGTAATTTAGCATGGCCAATCCACCCTAACCTGCACATCCCTGGGCACAATGGGTAATTTAGCATGGCTGATCCACCCTAACCTGCACATGTCTGGGCACTATGGGAAATTTAGCATGGCCGATCCACCCTAACCTGCACATGCCTGGGCACTATGGGTAATTTAGCATGGCTGATCCACCCTAACCTGCACATGCCTGGGCACTATGGGTAACTTAGCATGGCGAATCCACCCTAACTTACACATCCCTGAGCACTATGGGTAATTTAGCATGACCAATCCACCCTAACCTACACATCCCTGGGCATTATGGGTAATTTAGTATGGCCGATCCACCCTAACCTACACCTCTTTGGACTGTGGGAGGAAACGCAATGTGCAAATTCCACACAGACAGTCACCCAATGCTGGAATCGAACCCGGGTCCTGGCGCTGTGAGGCAGCAGTACTAAGCACTGCAGCTCACTGTGTAGAGCTGAGGGCTCAGGCAGCTTGAGAGAGACAGTGAGGGAAGTGAAGGACAGCAGGAAATGTGCAAGAGGCTGGAATTGGTTAAAGTCAAAATGCATGGGGTGGGGGGGGGGTGGGGGGGGAGTGTCCTGATTCACCAACAGCTGACTTACAAATGCTTACGAGTATGATCTCAAACAAGGGTGTGATTTTAATCATCCCATAGACAAATGTTTCCTGGAATTCTCAACAGCTACTTAATATTGTCCTGTGTTGTGTTCCAAATTTGTGAACAAATTGTCTTACAACTGAACTCCAGAATGGAACCCATTTGCAAAAACCAGGTGGAAGATGTAAAAGATACACATACAAACAGATTCAAGAACAGCTCCTTCTGCGCTGTCATCAGAGTTTTGACAGCCTTTCTGTAATGTTAATGGCTACCAGAGGATGTGCTGGAGGCTGGTACAATTGCAACACTTCAGAGGCATTTGGATGGGTATATGAATAGGAAGGGTTTGGAGGGATATGGGCCGGGTGCTAACAGGTGGGACTAGAATGGGTTGGGATATCTGGTCGGCATGGACGTGTTGGACCGAAGGGTCTGTTTCCATGCTGTACATCTCTATGACTCTATGCACCTTATCATTAACACTGTGTCCTGCACTCTGTTCTATTACCCTGATGCATTTGTATAGACCAATCGGCCTTTTAGGCACCATAAACAACACTTTTCACTGTGTCTAGGTACACATGACAATAATCAAATCAAACCAGGGCCCTGCTTTGACTCTGGATGCTAAAGCAACCCAGGTTTCCTTCAAGCCTTGTGTGACTGACTGTGTGGAGTTTGCACATTCTCCCCGTGTCTCCGTGGGTTTCCTCCGGGTGCTCCGGTTTCCTCCCACAGTCCAAAGATGTGCAGGTCAGGTGAATTGGCCGTGGTAAATTGCCCGTAGTGTTAGGTGATTAGTCAGGGGTAAATATAGGGTCGGGGAATGGGTCTGGGTGGGTTACTCTTCGGAGGGTCGGTGTGGACTTTGGGCCGAAGGGCCTGTTTCCACACTGTAGGGAATCTGATCTAATCGAACACAGAAAATGTGGGAGAGACTTAGCAGCATCGGTGGGGAGAGAAGCAGAGAGACTGTGGCTCTGATCGGAAATCTCTGATGATCGAGGTGGCCACGATTCAAGTGGGGGTTAGATTTCACAACAAAGGGAGTGACCAAACACTGATCTGGGCCACAGGCGAACACAGGGGAGAGGAGATCTCTCAATGCTGCCTTGCCATGAAATAGGTTCTCACCAGCTGGAAGTGTGTGGACAACTCTGGGAAGGACTTGCTTCATACAAGGGTGTGCTGTCAACACATTCCATGTACTGTGAGCGTTGCATGAATCACCAGAACTCTCATCTCTGCCAGTGCAAAAATAAACCATGCTTATTTTTCTTTTCCAGGCAAAATATTTTGCTTCCAATTCTAATCTCTCAGTTGGGAAAGGCGAGAGGAAATAAAATAAAATCACTTCAGCTCTCTGAGTGACGTTGCGGGTTAAGTTGGGGGAACCATCACCCTTGTTTACTTTGCCTGAGCGTTACCTTTTCTTCCCCCTCACGGGTCACACTCTATGACCCACGTTTCACATTCTCTCCATACCCTCTCCCTGTTCTAAGGACGCACCAAGCTCAGTGTTACACTTCCATTGCCATCGTGAAATGACTAGATTAGATTCCCTACAGTGTGGAAACAGGCCCTTCGGCCCAACCAGTCCACACTGACCCTCCGAAGAGTAACCCACCCAAACCCATTTCCCTCCCACTAATATACCTGACACTATGGGCAATTTAGCATGGCCAATTCACCCTAACCTGCACATCTTTGGACTGTGGGAGGAAACCGGTGCACCCGGAGGAAACCCACGCAGACACGGGGAGAATGTGCAAACTCCACATAGACCGGTGCCCGAGGCTGGAATCAAACCTGGGATTCTGGCACTGTGAGGCAGCAGTGCTAACCACTGAGCCACCATGCCACCTTAATAAGAATAAAATAAGAACATGTTAACTGCTGTGCAGTACATGAGGGCTAATGTCTCGTATCACAGAATCATACACCACAGAGGAGACCCTTCAGTGCATCAAGCCAAGCACTACCACCAAATTACTGAGGGCTATAGATAAGGTGGACAGCAGGTGTCTTGTCCCTAGGATGGGGAATTTCAAGACTAAGTAAGGGGCATATTTTTAAGGTGAGAGGTGACAGATTTTTAAAAAAGGGAACTTATTTTACAAGGAGAGTGGTTCGTGTGTGGAATGAACTGCCAGAGGAAGTATTGTTTGTTTACACTAACAATGTTTCAAAGACATTTGGGTAAGTACATGAATAGGAAAGCTTTAGAGGGATATGCCAGAAGGGACTGGTTTGGTTATGGTCAGCATGGACTGATTGGGCTGAAGGGTCTGTTTCCACGCCATGACTCTACCAACTAAATTAGCCCCACTTCCCCAACAGTAGCCTTGAAAGTTACGAAGGATTTCAAGTGTACAGGATGTGGGCAATGTTGGTCAGGAAAGTGTTTATTGCCCACTGCTATGTGCCTTTGAGAAGGTGGTGGTGAGCTGCCTTCTTGAACCACTGCAGTCTGTTTCGTGTAGGGACCACCCCATTGCAGTGAGGGAGGGGTTTCCGGGATCCACTGATACTGAAGGAACAGAGATGTATACAGAGGCAGAATGGTGGGCAGCTTGGAGGGGAACCTGCAGATGATGGTGTTCCCATACATCTGCTGCTTTTGTCCTTACAGCTGGCAGAGACAGGGCAGTATGTAAGGTGCTGCCATCATAGCCTTTGTGCTGTTGCACCGAATCATGTCAATGGTAGACACACCATTGGTGGTTGAAGTAGCAAATGTTCAATCAAATTGAGATTCAATCTGCCAATCTTTGCATCTTTTTTAATCATGGGCATCACTGGCTGGGCCCAGTATTTATTGCCCCGTCCCTAGTTGCCCCTTGAGAAGGTGGGGGTGGGCTGGCTTCTTGAACCGCTGCAGTCCACGTGCTGTGGGTTGACCCACAATGCCCTTAGAGAGGGAATTCCAGGATTTTGAATCAAGGGCAGTGAAGGAGCAGTGATATATTTCCAAGTCAGGATGGGGAGTTCCCCATGTATCTGCTGGCCTTTGTCCTTCTGTACGCAAGTGGATTTGGAAGGAGCTGTCTGGGGATCTTTGGTGAATCTCTGCAGTGCACCTTGTGGACAGTACACACTGCTGCTACTGAGCCTTGGTGGTAGGGGGAGTGGGTGCTTGTGGATGTGGTGCCAATGAAGTGGGCTGCTTTGTCCATTGCTTGACATTATCCCCCACCGTCACGTCCATGACAATACAGCAGAACAGGGTGCTGTCCTTGGCCAGGCCAGAGGGAGAAAGAGAGAGTTTGAAAGAAAACCAGCCATAATTGGAAAGGAACATACTGGGGCCCCTACTATCTGAAAGAAGAGTGTTCTAATGAATGAAATGGCGTAAGCGAAGAAGCATTCATTTACATGGGAGAAAAATTCTTATTCTTTTAGCCGTAAAAGCCAAAATCTGTGTCAGATTTCTTTCAGTTAGTGAAAACAGGTATTAATGTAGAACTTTTGTAAAAGTGAAATGGCGTAAAACAAACTTTCCAAAAGCGAGGGGTTGGGGGGAGAGCGGGATACCTGTTTAAGGAACAGATGGATGAATCAATCAATCATAAAACCATCCAAGATGTGGGGGCTAGGACTCAGCGGGAGTATCATCCCATTTGGTCATCAAATTGCAAAGGAAACACTGTCACGCTGAGAAATTGGCATGTGTTTCATGTGGGACGGAGTTTGTAATGGTTCAAGTCGATGACGCATTGTCCTTTCCACCGCAGTCTCACGCCAGGTGCACTACCTTCTCCTCTGGTGACATCCCGTTTTCCTGACTGCTTTCTCAGACCCCCTCCTTGCCGGGAAGTGGGGGGAGGCGGTGGGGGGGGGCGATTGGGAGGGTCAGGGCTCTAGCTTCTCGGAGCTCCTTATTTTCCAGGAGAAATCTGCAGCCCGTTGCGTGGGAAGCACCGTGCCCTCTGAATACACACAGGGTGGCTGCTGATGGTCAGCAAGAAAGCCGAGGGTGGGGGTAGGTGGGGGCGGATGGTGAGGAGTTGGGGATGAGGGGCTTCCTGCTGAGTGGCCCAATCAGATCCCTCACCTCACCCTCCTCCATCTCATCCCGAGGCACCAAATGCATTCCGGTGAAGATGCTGACCTTGGTGGATGCAGGGGCCTATCAGATGGAAGGGGACACAGTCCCTCTCACATTAATACACCCACTGTACACAGGCTGGCCCAGGCGACTTGCAGCAGGCCATTCCTTGATTCCTAGACCCCGTTTCCTTCGATAACCCGGCCTGCCTGAGCTGCAGTGCACGTGCCATTCATTTCTAGCAGTACACCATGGGTTTGGTGGGTCTTGCTCCCCACATTGGCCAAGGTGAGCACCCCATAGAGAGTGTCACCTTCTGGGCGGTCCCTGAGGATCAATAGCTCGTTTGAGACTACTTCCCCACCAACCCCCCACCTCCTCCCACCCCCCCCCCCCCCCCACGCCCCACCACCTCTTGTGCGCCTGGCATTTCTTGCAGTACCCAGGGTCATGCCCTCTCATCGTCAGGATGCTATTAGGTGGCAGTGATGCCACTGGCAGAGTGAGGTGTGCTTTTCCTGCTGGTGGCTACTCCTGGTGTCAGGGCATGCCGTGCTGATTTAGCGTGTGCCATCCTCACACAATCATGCCCCCACCCCACCCCCCCAACTGGGGCATTTGGGTTTTTCCACTTGCCTCTAGAAGCGTAACTTTTCAGCTCTTGCCTGGCACCTTCCTCCATATACATTTGCGACTACAGAAGTGAGCAGATGAGACATTCAATCCACGCTAGACATTGTCCTCATCCTACTAGGGTATCACAGCGCCAAGGACCCAGGTTCAATCCCACCCTCAGGCGACTGTCTGGGTAGAGTTTGCACATTCCCCCCTCCCCGTGTCTGTGTGGGTTTACTCCGGGTGCTCCGGTTTCCTCCCACAATCCAAAGTTTTGCAGATTGGGGTGGATTGGCCATGCTAAATTGCCCCATAGTGTCCAGGGATGTGTAGGTTAGGTGGGTCGGCCATGGGAAATGCAGGGTTGCAGGGATAGAGTAGAGGTGTGGGTCTGAGTGGGATGTTATTTGGATGGGTGGTATGGACTCAATGGGCAGAATGGCCTGCTTCCACACTGAAGGGAATCTGTGCTGACGAGGTATGATGAGTGGATGTACCTGTGGAGGTTTCATCAAATGACTCATAAGCACACCCCCCCTAGTCAAAAATACCTTCTTCTTCTCATTCTTTGATGTTTTTTAATATTAAAATTAAAAACTGGTACATATATATATTAGAGCAGAAATCCTGAATGTTCTGTAGCCAATAGAGTATGCACCCAAATTGTGTGCAGCAAGCTCCCACAATCGAATAATGATCACTTCACCGAAGATCCTCCGACAGCCCCTTCCAAACCCACAATCACTTCCACCTCGAAGGACGAGGGAAGCAGATTCATGGGAACACTGCCCCCTTCAGGTTTCCCCTCCAAACCACTCACCGTCCTGACTTGGAAATATATCGCCGCTACATCGCTGTGACTGGGTCAAAATCCTTGGAATTCCCTCTCCCAGTGGCATTGTGGGTCAACCCACAGCACTTGGAATGCAGCAGCTCAAGAAGGCAGCTCACCCCTACCTTCTTGAGGTTGGTGTAATGGCCCACTGCTGGTGTGTTAATCTGGGGGATCTGAGTTCAATTCCTGCCATGGCAGATGGTATAACCTGAACTCGGTAAATATAGATCTAAGAGGGTAGTGTTGACCAAATCAATTGCTGGGGAAAACTTGATTGGGGAAACCGAGCAAAGTCTACGATGAATGGGCACTGCACAACAATCAACAAACAGGAGGGTTCCCTCCCAGTTGGGGAACACTTCAGTGGTCCAGGATATTCAGCTTCGGACCTTCAGGTGACCATCCTCCAAGGTGGACTTCGGGACAGGCAGCAGAGGAAAGTGGCCGAGCAGAGGCTGATAGCTAAGTTCGGTACCCATAGGGAGGGCCTCATCCGGGACCTTGGGTTCATGTCACATTACAGGTGATCGCCATTGCACTACACACACACACACACACAGATATTCCTACACACACACACTCTCACATACACACGGACACAGGTACACACAGACACCCACACACACCCTTATAGACACAAACACTCCCACACATGCACCCCCTCACAGACTTAAGACACTCTGCACTCACTACACACACACACACACACACACATTTCTCACACTCACAACCCCCATCCCAGACAGACAGACAAACACACACACAGACAGACAAAGACCCACATGCACACATATATTTTGTGGGGTGAATTTGTACTTGCAGAGTTACATTGCACTTTGCTCAAAAACTGCATACATTCATGTAGAACTCTGAGCTCAAAAACTGCATGAATTTATGTAAAACTCTATTATCTCACTTTTTAGATTAGAATCAATCTAAACATCAGGTCATAGACAGAGAACACAGGGGGCTAACACCTTCAACATATTGACTAGCTATCACCATTGTTAACAGCTAACCCGAGAATGCAACTTTAAAAAAAAGGGTTTTGGGATTTACACATGAAAGAAGTGAAACTATCACTGTATTCTAACAGATGAAAGGCTTAACAGACAATCAATTCTTCAATGTATAATTTCAGTTACATCACACTGTAAATTTTTGCTATAAATTCTGTGTTACGATCGAGCCCTCCACAATCACCTGATGAAGGCGCGTCGCTCCGAAAGCTAGTGTGCTTCCAATTAAACCTGTTGGACTATAACCTGGTGTTGTGTGATTTTTAACTGGGGAAAACTTGTCTGTCTGGTTCATTTTCAGGAAGGAATCTACTGCCCTTGTGTGGTGTGGCTTATGTGAGATTACAGAACCACGGCAATATGGCTGACTCTTAATTGCCCTCTGGTTAATAAATGCTAGGCCTGGCCAGTGAGACCCTCATCCTGTGAATCAATTTTTAAAAAAAAAACTAGAGACGGACAATAAACTAGCCAACAAGCCTACTTCCTGAGGATGAACTTTAGAAAAAAAGTCCCCTTCTGTCCTTCAAAGTACTGACATGGAATTTTTTTACAGCTCCACCCCCACTCCAAATTAGATAAGCTTTCCCTCAGTTAAAGATCTCACTCAAACAATGGCACCTCCAATAGTGCAGCACTCCCTCAGCATTGCCCAGGAGTGGGAATTGAATGTTAGACTGTTGTCACTCAGACAGAAGGGTTCCAATCTTTGCACCACGGCTAACACAATGATGAAAATGGCTCAACAAATTGGTTTTAAAAACAAAACACATGTCTTTCAAGCCGGTTTTAAGTTTGCTCCCGCATTCGTTCCTTGCAGATACCCTGGGGATTAACCTTTCACCCCTGGAGACTCCAGGACAATCTTGCAGAGTTGGTAACCCTCATTAATGAGGCAGGGGGGAGGTTGTATGATGATTATCAACACCCTAACGCAATGAAGGGCAGCCTGAGTTAACCAGTTGGCAGCGTTATTGTTAGTTGTACAGCTATTTCGAGGTCATTTGGAAGCAGTCTCTCCCATTCCTCTGTGCCTTGAGGCCTTATCATCTCCACTTCTGACCTTATGATGGAGGGGAGGTCATTAATGAAGCAGCTGAAGATGGTTGGGCCTAGGACCTGGAGGAACTCCTGCAGAGATGTCCTGGGGACGAAATGTTCAACAACCATTGCCACCTTCCTACGCACTAGGCATGGCTTTAACCACCAGAGTGCTTTCTCCGGGGCTCCCATTGACTCTGGGTTTGCTGGGGCTCCTCATTAAAAGTTGCCTTGGTGTCAGGAGCAATCACTTTCACCTCATCTCAGGCACTCCATTCTGTTGTCTGTTTTAGGCCAAGGCTGTAACCCAAGCCAGTGTCAGGCTATTCAGGAGTAAGTGCTACTTCATAGCTTTGTTGATGACCCCATCCTTCACCTCGCTGGTGACTGAGACTGAGAGTAGTTTGGTGGGATTGGAATTGGCCGGGTCGGATTTTTCCCACTCACGTTACTGATCCTTCAATATTGCTCGGTTAAAATCCTGGAGACTGCTCCCAGATAGGAGCACCTCTTCAATGCTAGATATAGTCACTCCAGTCACTAATACCCTCTGAAGGGTGGCTGGGGCAATCAAAGACAGACTATTCAATGACACCAACACCCCCAACCTGAACTAGATAGGATCCTTTTATTCGATCTAAAGGTTCTAGCGCAGGTGTCAATGATCATGCAGGGCATGGATAGGGTAAATCGACAAAGTCTTTTCCCTGGGGTAGGGGGAGTCCAGAACTAGAGGTTTAAGGTGAGAGGGGAAGGTTTTAAAAGGAACCTAAGGGGCAACTTTTTCACACAGAGGGTGGTGTGTGTATGGAATGAGCTGCCAGAGGAAGTGGTGGAGGCTGGTACAATTGCTACATTTAAAAGGCATCTGGATGGGTATATGAATAGGAAGGGTTTGGAGGGATATGGGCCAAATGCTGGCAAATGGGCCCAGATCAGGTTGGGATATCTGGTCAAGTTGGACCAAAGGGTCTGTTTCCATGCTGTACATCTCTATGACTCTATGACACGCAATAACTTGGCCATAGTGAATGTGGTACTTGTCTATTAAGACAATGAACAACAGTCCTGGCTCATAATTGGAGTTTAGAAGATCAAGGGGAGACTCAACAGAGACGTACAAGATAATACATGGCTTGGAGAGGGTGGACGCTAGGAAATTGTTTCCCTTAGGCAAGGAGATTAGGACCCATGGACACAGCCTTAGAATTAGAGGGTGTCAATTCAGAACAGAAATGCGGAGACATTTCTTCAGCCAGAGAGTGGTGGGCCTGTGGAATTCATTGTCGCAGAGTGCAGTGGAGGCCAGGACGCTAAATGTCTTCAAGGCAGAGATTGATAGATTCTTGTTGTCTTGAGGAATTAAGGGCTACGGGGAGAATGTGGGTAAGTGGAGTTGAAATGCCCATCAGCCATGATTGAATGGTGGAGTGGACTCGATGGGCCGAATGGCCTTACTTCCGCTCCAATGTCTTATGGTCTTATGGTCTTATAATGATCTTCATTGTTTAAATGTCCTTGGTTTGTCTCAGATGGTCAATCCATCGACAGAGTGACTGACCAAACTCTTCAATGCAAACCTGTCTTTCATTGGCTTCTTTATACATCTTCCTCACTTGAGCAGGTCAGACAATGTCTGCACTTCTTCAGTTTCTGGGTACCATCTCTCCTTCCGTCTCTCATTGCATTCACCATGAGAGGAGTTCAGCTCAGCTCATAGGACTCTGCCATGACCCCATTTACACACACAAATTCGATGGAGAGAGAGAGGAGCAGTTCCGTGAGTCAGAGCGAAAAGTCAATGACACATTGGCCTCCCAACTGAGAGGTTTTCCATCAAAAAGGAGGAGAGGAAAATCACTGGGAGACTTATCCTGATGAATGTTTGGTACAACTGCTAATAGTTGGCATTTAACTGGGTCCTGGACATAGATTGGTTCACATCCATAACATCTAACAAGGGCCAGCAGCTGCCTCTGTTGAGAGGTTATGTTATATCCTTTCATGCTTCACCTTAAGGTATCATACAATTGCTTCAGTGTGGAAGCAGGCTATTCGGACCATCGAGTCTATACTGCCCCTCCGAAGAGCATCCCACCTAAACCCACCCCACAACCCTATATTTCCCATGGTTAACCCACCAAACCTGCACACCCCTGGACACTATGGACAATCCGGCGAAAGTGGGTACTTCAGATGCTGGAGTTTAGAATCAAGATCAGAGTGGTGCTGGAAAAGCACAGCAGGTCAGGCAGCATCCGAGGAGCAGGAAAATCAACGTTTTGGGGGAAAGCCCTTCATCAGGAATCTCATTTTTGATGAAGGGTTTTTGCCCGAAACGTCAATATTCCTGCTCCTCACATGTTGTGCTTTTCCAGCACCACTCTCATCTTGACTACAGACAATCCACCCTAATCTGCACATCTTCAGATTGTAGGAGGAAACCAGAGCAAACCCACATTTACAGTCGTCCAAAGGTGGAATTGAGCCCAGGTCCCTGGCACTGTGAGGTTGCAGTGCTAACTACTGAGCCATCGTGCCACTAGTAAGTAAAAGCTACGGAGATTATAATTGAATAGATTAAAATTAAATGGTGGAGATTATCTATTTGCCTAATGTTCACATTTCATTCAGATCAGGCCAGTTGATATGAGGAGAAAGCAACTCAAGGAAGGTATCACAAATATCACTGCTAAGAGGATGTTTCCCCTTATGGGAGAGTTCAGCACCAAAGGCATAGTCTCAGAATAAAAAGGCACCAATTTAAGGCTGAGATAGAAAGGATTACCTTCTCTCAGAGGGTTGTGAGTCTTTGGAGCTCCTTGCCACAGAGATCTGTGGGGGCAGAGCCCTTGTGGGGACTGAGATAGTTTCTGAATCAGTAAGAGAGTCCAAAGTGACAGGGAAAGGGTCTGGAAAGTGTACATTAGCAATCTCAGAAAGGTCATGATCCTACTGAATAGCAGAGCAGATGGAGGGGCTGAAGGACCTGTTGCTACATCTTATGGTTTTATAATCCAGGCATGATGTGGTACAGGGTACACACCAAACAATTCCCAACTCTCCAGATGCTGGTTCAAGACCAGGGCACTGGGACTCAGGATTGGTCTACAGAAAGCGAGTACAGAGCAGATGGGCCAAGCCATCTCCCTGTATGGGCAGAACACGGGGAAAGTGTTCAGGGGTCTCACCCTCTGGTGAGTGCGCCAGTCAGGGGCCTGCATTGCCCCTCCTTGGGACAGTCCGGCAAACAGACAGTGGGGATGGTGGAGCGTGGGCCTTTTCCTCAGACCAGGAGCCTGGGCCGGGTGTCAAGGAGCTGTGGAGGAGGCCAGCCGCTGGTGTGCTCAACAGCACCATGGTAGAAGTGGTGGCTGCTTTGGGAAGAATGGCCAATCGAGAGCGGGGCACTGGTAAGTCATTGGCCAGGGGTTGGGGAGACGGTTAGGGTTAACGGGGCAGGGGTCACACAGTGAGGTGGACAGGGGATAGAGCAACAAAAACAGGGAGTAGCTCTCAGCAGGCAGGTCCCTGCCTCGTTCAGACACTCAGTGCCTTCCACAGCCTCCAGAGATGACAGACTGGTCTCAGGCTGGCTGATCAGTCGCTGAGTCCATCACGGTGGCAGTGGGGTGAGAACCTTCATGGGCACTCACTGGCTTCACTCAAAGCCTCTGGTTAGGGCTTGACCTTTCTCAGTGATCAGGCTCATACTGGATTCTGGGTGGAGCTGGGCTGGGAATTCCTCAGTGAAGTCATGTCCATGGGCATCCTGGGGGCACACCATTTCTGCGCCCCAGACAAATCTTCAACGAAAGCTGTTTCGCCTTCCCTACATTCACTCCTCCGTACATCACAGCCTTCTACACACGTGTGTGTATATACACACACACTCTCTCACACACACACACACACACATGCACTCTCACAGACACACGCGCATGCACACACGCACACACACACGCACTCTCAGACACACACACACAGACATGCACACACACACAGACATGCACATACACACGCACTCACACACACACGCACTCTCAGACACACACACACAGACATGCACACACACACGCACTCACACACACACACGCACTCTCAGACACACACACACACAGACATGCACACACACACAGACATGCACACACTCACGCACTCTCACACAGACACACATGCACACACACACATGCACTCTCACGTACACAAACATGCACTCTCACACACACGCATGCACACACACAGACACACACACACTCACGCATGCACAGACACACACACACGCATACATAGACACACACACACTCTCAACACACACACATGCAAACACACACATGCAACACACACATTCAACACACACACACAAACTTTCTCAAACGCATACACACACATATATATCACAGCCTCTCACATGCCCAACCTCATACAAACTCTCACACAATTGCTCACACATACAAAAACTCACACAGAAAATACAGAAGCTTGATCATACCCACTGACAGGTTCAGGAACAGCTTCTTCCCTGTCATTATCAGACCAATGAATGGACCCTCTAACTTCAAATAATGTTGATCCTGTTAATGTTAATTTTGCCTTGCGCCCGTGCTGTGCCGTGTAACTGGTACATCTCACTCTGTCCAAGTATTTTTCACCCTATGGTCTGTCCTCATTTACTATGATCTGTCTGTACTGCTTGCAAACAAAGGTTTTCACTGTATATAGGTACATCTGACGATGAAACAAATCACTCAACATATACACACACACACACATGCACACACACACGCACTCAACTCACATGCACCCTCATATACACACACACACACACACACATGCACACAACTCACATACACCCTCATACATGCACACACACATGCGCACACACACACATGCACACAACTCACATACACCCTCACACGCACACATATACGCACTCATGCATACACGCACACACACACATGCATTCATGTACACCCTCATATATACACACATATACACACACACATACATACACACACACGCACACAACTCACATGCACCCTCATACACACACATATACACACATGCACCCTCATACACACACATATACACACACGCACCCTCATACACACACATATACACACACGCACCCTCATACACACACATATACACACACACACCCTCATACACACACATATACACACACACTCATACATATTTACACACATGCGTGCACACACACACATGCACTCGCAACATAAACACACACACACTCATACACACACTCTCACAAATACACACACACACATTTTCACACAAATGTGGTACTATCCCGTGCTCTACATGCAAACATGTTCTCACACAAAGCTTCGGCCCCTGATTACATTCAGGCACATCCTGACATCCATGCGCCAACCCCCAACACACACGGACAAACATATGTGTGATCTACTGACTAAAGACTGGGGACATGGGACACTGACAACAGTTGGCTGTTCAGCACCAAGCCAGCACTGGCTACCGAGAAGGCCTGGGATCTTCCTGAGCACCATAACTCAGCAGGTAGGGAGACACCAGAGTTGGGAACTCGGGATCCTTTCCTTCCTCTCTGCCGACAGATCCAGACACAGGGAAAAGTCCCACCCCCACATCCCCACATCCCCACATCCCCCCACCATCTTAAACATTTCAATGGGAAGAAAGTTAAACAAAGTCTTGAATCGCCTGGGAAGCTGAGTGCAGGCCGTGTATGGCTCTCCAACATCTGCAATCAATGTACTTGCGGTAGACAGAACTATTTCAGTGTGTCAGGGGAAGGTTCATTTGTAGGTTTCTTGGCCTATTTCTTTTCTTAACCCCCTTTGACCTGAGCCTTCCAGTTGCTCTGGGCACCGAGAGCTATCTGTCATCTCTGAGGGCTCTCATCTGCCAAAACACATACGGCGCTCCAGCGTTTGCACACGTCCAGCCCTCAGCTCACCGAGGGACAGAGACGATTAGCGTCCCACGGCTTTACCTCTCTTTATTAAATTCCCAAACTGGCCCCAGGCCAGGACTGGGCAGCACGAGGTCTTGTTCCTCCCCTCACCCATTGGCCGCCACTCTCTGACACAGCGGCGAGCAACCCAGGGGCTGGCAAGTTAGAAGAGATGGTTCAAGATTCCCCCTCTGAATGATTTATTTCCCAAACTGCGGTTTGTACTGCTCTGTGAGTTATATAGTGAGCAGCAGCCGTGATTCAGGTCCTGGGAGAGAACTGGCTGAGGTAAATACGCCACAGTGTAATAGATAGGGTATGCTCCTGTTAAACAAAAACAACAGGGGGGAAATGAAGTCGGGGGGGGGGTCGAAGAAAAGAGAAGTTGAGCTTATAAGAAAACATTTATACGGGAAGACAATAGGATTTATGCCTCCAGTGTTTGGTTGAAAAGTTCACCAATCCAGGCTCTGTGCTGCTGGGTTAACATTCTCCTTCACGGAGCTTAATCTGTGAAGGCGAGAGGCTCCCTCCTATCAGAGGGGATACATCACGCGGTGAACAGTGCAGGCTTACAACATGAAGTCACGCATTCACAGGGCATCATTATGGGATGTTAACTCAGGATCGGCCGCACCTCTTACCGTAGGGTCAATGCCAGGCCGATAACGCACCATTGCAGGGAAGTACAGGGCTCGGCCTGACGTCATTGATGTTGCTCCCACACCTGTTCAGCCATCCTTCTCTAGTCTCCTGCCCCATTTGGTCAACGACATTTCCCTGAACTATATCTGCTGTATCCACCTCACTGCCTGTGGGAGCGTGTCGCACGTCCGCAAACCTCTCCAGATAAACAGGATCCTCCTGAGTCAGTTCGAGAGCGTGGTGTCATTGTGGTAGTTAGCTTTGGTGCATCTCAGGACCGGGAGCAGGGGTTCCTCATGACCGGGAGCAAGTGTGCCACAGCACAGAGAGCAAATATACCTCAGGACCGGGGGAAAGAGTACTGCAGGACCAGGGTAAAGGGTACCTCAGGGCCAGGAGCAAGAATAATTCAGGATTGGGAGAGGTAGACCTCAGGACTCGGAGCAGGAATACCTCAGGACTGCGAGCAAATGTACTTCAGAACTGGGAGCAAGAGTACCTCAGGACTGGGAGAAAGGGTACCTCAGGACTGGGAGAAAGGGTACCTCAGGACCAGGAGAAAGGGTACCTCAGGACTGGGAGAAAGGGTACCTCAGGACCAGGAGAAAGGGTACCTCAGGACTGGGAGCAAGATTACCTCAGGACTGGGAGAAAGGGTACCTCAGGACTGGGAGAAAGGGTACCTCAGGACTGGGAGAAAGGGTACCTCAGGACCAGGAGAAAGGGTACCTCAGGACTGGGAGCAAGATTACCTCAGGACTGGGAGCAAGATTACCTCAGGACTGGGAGAAAGGGTACCTCAGGACTGGGAGCAAGATTACCTCAGGACTGGGAGAAAGGGTACCTCAGGACTGGGAGAAAGGGTACCTCAGGACTGGGAGAAAGGGTATCTCAGGACCGGGAGAAAGGGTACCTCAGGACTGGGAGAAAGGGTACCTCAGGACTGGGAGCAAGATTACCTCAGGACTGGGAGAAAGGGTACCTCAGGACTGGGAGAAAGGGTATCTCAGGACCGGGAGAAAGGGTACCTCAGGACTGGGAGAAAGGGTACCTCAGGACTGGGAGCAAGATTACCTCAGGACTGGGAGAAAGATTACCTCAGGACTGGGAGCAAGATTACCTCAGGACTGGGAGAAAGGGTACCTCAGGACTGGGAGAAAGGGTACCTCAGGACTGGGAGCAAGATTACCTCAGGACTGGGAGAAAGGGTACCTCAGGACTGGGAGCAAGATTACCTCAGGACTGGGAGAAAGGGTACCTCAGGACTGGGAGCAAGATTACCTCAGGACTGGGAGAAAGGGTACCTCAGGACTGGGAGAAAGGGTACCTCAGGACTGGGAGAAAGGGTACCTCAGGACTGGGAGCAAGATTACCTCAGGACTGGGAGAAAGGGTACCTCAGGACTGGGAGCAAGATTACCTCAGGACTGGGAGAAAGGGTACCTCAGGACTGGGAGCAAGATTACCTCAGGACTGGGAGAAAGGGTACCTCAGGACTGGGAGCAAGATTACCTCAGGACCGGGAGAAAGGGTACCTCAGGACTTGGAGCAAGATTACCTCAGGATCAGAGCAGGAATACCTCAAAACCGGGAGTAGGAGCACCTCTGGACTAGGAGCAAGTGTACATCAGGATTGGGAGCAAGAGTACCTCAGGATCAGAGAAGAAATACCTCAGGACCAGGAGCAGGAGTACCTTGCCTATCCCTAGTTGCCCCCTGAGACGGTGGGGGCGAGCTGCCTTCTTGAACCGCTGCAGTCCATGTGCTGTAGTTTGACCCACAATGCCCTTAGGGAGGGAATTCTACCCCAGTGACAGTGAGGAAACAGCAATAGATTTCCAAGTTAGGACAGAGAGCAGTTTTGCCCTAACGGTCATCAGTGGTAAAGAATTCCACAGATTCACAACCCTCTCACAGAAGAAATTCCCACTCCTTGTAAGTGGAGTCTCAGGTAGATAGGATAGTGAAGGCGGCGTTTGGTATGCTTTCCTTTATTGGTCAGAGACTTGAGTACAGGAGTTGGGAGGTCATGTTGCAGCTGTACAGGACATTGGTTAGGCCACTGTTGGAATATTGTGTGCAATTCTGGTCTCCTTCCTATCGGAAGGATGTTGTGAAACTTGAAAGGGTTCAGAAAAGATTGACAAGGATTTTGCCAAGGTTGGAGGATTTGAGCTGTAGGGAGAGGCTGAATAGGCTGGGGCTGTTTTCCCTGGAGCGTCGGAGGCTGAGGGGTGACCTTACAGAGGTTTATAAAATCATGAGGGCATAAATAGGATAAATAGACAAAGTCTTTTCCCTGGGGTGGGGGAGTCCAGAACTAGAGGGCATAGGTTTAGGGTGAGAGGGGAAAGATATAAAAGAGACCTAAGGGACAATTTTTTCAAGCAGAGGGTGGTACGTGTATGGAATGAGCTGTCAGAGGAAGTGGTGGAGGCTGGTACAATTGCAACATTTAAGAGGCATATGGATGGGTATATGAATAGGAAGGGTTTGGAGGGATATGGGCCGGGTGCTGGCAGGTGGGACTAGATTGGGTTGGGATATTTGGTCGGTATGGACGGGTTGGACCGAAGGATCTGTTTCCGTGCTGTACATCTCTATGACTCTATGACTCTATCTCTATTTTCAATGTGTGACACCATGCTTGGATGTTATGTCCTCTAGTCCTAGACTCTCCCTCAAGGGGAAACACCCACTCTGCATCGACCCTGTCCAGTCCTTGAACAATAATGATTTTTCAGTCATGTTATCCCTCATTCTTCTGAGCTCCAATGAGTACAGGCCCAGCCTCCTCAATCTCTCCTCATAAGATAGTCCCTCCACAGTCATGACTCATCAAGTGTCTGGACTGACTCCTCTATATCCATCTTTAGATAAAACTGTTCGCAGTATTCCAGGTGTGGTCTGACCAGTGCCTTGTGAAAATTTGTCAAGGTGCACCTTGTTTTATGTGCCATTCCCGTGGAAATAAAAACAAACACTCCATTCACCTTCCCTGTTACCTGCTGTACGCTAGCTTTTATGTAATTCACACACAAGGACTCCCAAACCCCACTGTACTGCAGCTTTCTGCAAGCTCACTCCATTTAAATAATATTTGACTCCTTAATGCTTCCTACCAAAGTCCATAACCTTGCATTTTACCATACGTTCTGTCATCTTACAAGTTTTTGCCCCCCGAATCAATCCTCCTATGGACTCTTTGTGTCATCCTCATGACTCATTTTCCCGCCGATTCTTAGATCATTTGTAAGTTTTTTCACATACTTTCCTCATTAATATATTGTAAATAACTGAGGTCCCAGCACTGGCCCTCCAACAGTTACAGAAATACCCATCACATCCAAACTCTATCGTTTGTTAGTTTGCCAATCTTCTATCCACGCTAATATACTTCCCCCAACACCATGGGCTCTTCCCTTATTAAAGAGCCTTATGCACAGTACCTTTTATCTATCCTACTTGCTATTACCTTAGTTTATAATAGACTCTAACATTTTCTAAGTGTTGAGGAATTAGCATTTGGTAGCCTACTTTTCATCTCCCCTTTTTGACCGAAGGGTGTTAGCTTTGCAGTTCTCCAGCCATAGAGTCATACAGGACATGGACCCTTCAGTCTAACTCATCCATGCCATCCAAGTTTCCCAAAGTGAACCAGTCCCATTTGCCTGTGCTTGGCCCATATTCCTCTAAACCTTTCCTATCCATGTACCTGTCCAAATATGTATTAAATGTTGCCATTGTATCTACATCCGCCACTTCCTCTGGCAGCTCATTTCACATATGCAACACCCTCCAGGTGAAAAAGTTGCCCTCAGCTCCCTTTTAAGTATTCCTCCCCTCCCCTTAAAAATAAGCCCTCTAGTTTTGAAATCTCCTGCCCCAGGGAAAAGACCTTGGCTACTCACCTTATCTATGCCCCGCATGATTTTATAAATCTCGATAATTCACCCCTCAGCTTCTGACCCTCCAGTGAAAAAAAACTTTCCTTATAATGCAAGTTCTCCAGAACAGATAACATCCTTGTGAATCATTTCTGCAACTTCTCTCATTTAATAATATCCTTCCTACAACAGGGTGACCGGAACCAAGAGGATCTTATTGACAATGAAATCCTTGATTGCAAGACAGAACAGGCAGTGAAGAGGTTGTTGACTTGGGCCAATCAGGAAGACCAGGCTGACAGATATAAACAGGACACTCAGCATTGCCCTTTGGTTTGAAGGGCAGTGCTTGTCACTGGCCACTCGGGTGTTTTTCCTGTCTTCCTGGTGGTGGAAATTGAATAAAGATTCGTGCACTTTGTGTCTTTCACTGTGTTTTACACCTGCACACACACACACATCATGGGTGCTGGGGAATAAAAATAAGCACTACCAAAAAAAAAGAAAAAAAAAGAAAAAAAAAACTGGAGAAAAAAAAAGCACTGCCCCATGTAGGCAGTAGTGTGGGGGAAATTGGAAGAAAAGAAAAGAAAGGAGACAAAATAAGCACTACCGCACTTAGGCGGTAGTGTGGGGGTTAAATATATTAAAAAAAAGAAAAAAAAACAAAAAAAAAGAAAAAAAGGGTAAAACAAAAAGAAAAAAAAATAAACAGGACACTCAGCATTGCCCTTTGGTTTGAAGGGCAGTGCTTGTCACTGGCCACTCAGGTGTTTTTCATATCTTCCTGGTGGTGGAAATTAAAAAAAAGAAAAGATATAACCAGGAGAGTCCCCTTCACTGTTTTTGCTCACACAGCATTGCCCTGTGGTTTGAAGGGCAGTGCTTGTCACTGGCCACTCGGGTGTTTTCCCTATCTTCCTGGTGGTGGAAATTGCATAAAGATTCGTGCACCTTGTGTCTCTCACTGTGACTCACACCTGCACACACACAACATGGGTGCGGGGGAAAAAACATTTTAAAATAAAATAAAGAAAAATAAACAGGTAATTTAGAATCTCATTAGTCAAGGGGTCTGGCTTTGTGTTGGCTGGGCCACAGTTGAGAGTATGGTGCTGGAAAAGCACAACAGGTCAGGCAGCACCCAAGGATCAGGAGAATCGACGTTTCAGGCGAAAGCCCTTCATCATGGCTGTGACTGGGCTGCGGTCAGTGTGTTCTGCTGTTGTTGGTTTGTGTTTTGTTTGGGGAAAACCTGATTCCTGAACTGGCTGATCCACACACTCAGTTTGTTAACTGGTATTTCTTTTTCTGTTGAGGGCTGATTTCTAAACTGCCTGATCTCTACAGTCAATGTGTTCCTGGTGTAACTCAGTTTTCATTAGGGGATTGTTGTTTCACTGGCTGGTTACAGCCTGGATGTTGCTCTTTTCTCTTTTTACTTTGAGAAAAGAACGACGCTGATTTTGTGGCAGGGCTTAACCCTTGCATTCTAGTTTCTTTGTTTTTTTTTAATATGCTTTCAATTCTTTGGTGTTTGGACTGAGTCCTTGTCAGAAAGTTCATCTTTCCAGATGAGCTGTTCCTGTGGGTAGGCCTGGCCCTTTGTGGAGGGACGAGGCCTCTGTAAAGATTGAATGTGTGTGTGTGTGCTTGTGTGTGTGTGTGTGTGTGTATGCTGGGAGGTGAGCACTCGCTGTGTCCTGGAGTTCGGGAGCGGACTCTGCCTTCGGGAGTAGACCAAACCTCTGTGAGTTAACTGCACCTTTACAATGTACTCTGTTCCTGTGAGTGGGCCTGGTTCTCTATGGAAAGGCCCAGACTCCATGAAGACTGAGCTCCTGTGTGCTGTGGGGTATGCATTTGCTGCCTTCAGAGTGGATTCTGCCCTCGGTTGTGGACTCTGTTCCTTGGAATGGACCCTACGTTTTGAAGAGAACAATTTATGATCAAAAATTCTGCACTAGAAGGGACTCTGATTGTTGATAATTGACTCTGTCTTATTGCTGGTTGGGCTTATCACCTGCACTGCCTTGTGTGTCCCAGGGTCTGGCAGGCCTTACTATGAGCTGGGAGGCTCATAGATCATCCTGAAAGCTGTCACCCCGATGCCAGTCGCCCTGAGAGCCAGAAGGTGGGTAGGCCATGCTGAGCACTGTTGTCCCAAGACCGGGATGGGCTGTCCTAGAGGTGGCCAGGAGGTGTGTCAGGTCAGTCCACAGGCCGGATGGCGTGTCAGGGTGAGCGAGAGCCCGGTGGTACGTAGGTGCAGGCCGAGAGCCAGAAGGGACATGGAGCAGGCTGCCTCAGAGTGGCCGGAAGGTGGGAGGGACAGGAGGCTTGCTGTGGTGGTGGCATGTCTGTATTCTGTGCACTTCTTTTTAATCTGATCAGACTGTCTTGTATCATTTGTTACTGCTTCTTTTGTGATGACTACAAGTGGGATTTGAGGTTTGTCCTCATTTCCCTGAAACTGGTTGAAGGATCGGGTTTAGGGTCTGGCTTTGCCACTCCTCGCCCTTGTAAAATTGCTGTTTCTCTGTACAGCATACAGCTGTTAATGTTCATTGTTTGTAAACTGTACTGTTTTAATAAAAAAAAAACAGGAGATGCAGTATCTCTTCTGTTCAGGGAGTAAAAGTAACAAAGAAGAAATAAACAGGGGATTCAGACTCCCTTCAGTTCAGGGACTGACTCTGAGTTGGCTGGCCACAGGCATTGTACTGTGCTGACTTGGTGATGGGATACTGGTCTCTGTGCAGAAAGAACAGAGCAAGGGCTCTTGGATGTTTATTACCAGCGCATTCATTATCTATATAGCTACTTCCTTTAAAAGCATAGGATACATCCCATCAGGCTGGGAACTTATCTGTCATTAGTTACCCTGAATATATTTTCTCCAGTCCTAGTCATTGTGTGTATTTCACCTCCTCACCCCTACGGTTCCATGATTATTTAGCATTTTGAGAACACTATTAGAGTTCTCCATATGAAGATTGATGCAAATACCTATATTCAAGAGCAAGATCCTCACCTCCAAGTTAGAACGAAAGGCTTGCGTTTATATGTATTTTTGTTTTCCTTCTATTTATGTATTTGTGTCTGCAGGTGTGAGACACAGTGAAAGACACAAGATGTACAATTCTTTATTCAATTTCCACCTCAGGAAGAAAGGAAACACCCGAGTGGCCAGGTACAAGCCGTGCTCTTCTCAGAGGGCAATGCTGTGTGATCAAACAGTGAGGGGGAGGGCAAGGATCAAATCAAAATTGGCTTGCATCTATATGCCTTTCACAGCCACATGATATTCCAAAAGTCCCCCACACATTTTCGCAATGCAGTCTATGAAATGCAATTGTTAACTTGTGTCCAGAAAACTCCTGCAAACTGCAAAACTGAAAGCTCTTCTCCCTCATTAGAGAGAGACAATTGGTGATGGTTTAATGTGAGGGTCATCACACCTCAGGCAAGAGGAGAGGTTGAGAAGACAGAGCCTTTGTGGTAACCTCAGCCGGTGTGGGAATTGAATCCATGCTGTTGGTATCACTGCCTTGCAATCTTCGTGTCTCACTGTCAGGGGTCCCAGACCATGGGCACAATCAAAATGGCCCATTCCCCTCGCGGCTGGTCAATCCTGTCCACATTCTAACAGGGGCTGGAATTGTAGCTATCACTCAATTGTAGCTATCCGCTGCCAGACTTAGCATCAGACCATGAGGAGTTAAAGGATTATTGGTGGTAATTCTTACCCATAGTGCTTAGAGTGACAGAGACTACTATGTTAAAAATCACACAACACCAGGTTATAGTCCAACAGGTTTAATTGGAAGCACTAGCTTTCGGAGCGACGCTCCTTCATCAGGTAATTCATCAGACAACCACCCGATGAAGGAGCAGCGCTCCGAAAGCTAGTGCTTCCAATTAAACCTGTTGGACTATAACCTGGTGTTATGTGATTTTTTAACTTTGTACACCCCAGTCTAACACTGGTGTCTCCAAATCAGAGCCTGCTGTATCTTTTTTAATGGAATTTTTTTAAAAAATCAATCTGAGGATGAGGACATCATGGCTTGACCAGTATTTAATGTCCATCCCAGAGAGTAGCTGAGAGTCAACCATCTTGCCGTGGGTCTGGAGTCACATGTAGTTCAGACTAGGTAAAGATGGCAGTTTCTTTCCCTGAAGGACATTTGTGAACCACATGAGCTTGCCCTAACTCAAAACGATTCAGAGTCTTTTGAAAGCTCAATATTTGTGATTCAATGGTGAGTTAACATGTTGAAAGGGAGGACCAATTTATGCAGTGTACCTTCATGGGATTAACAACTCGTGACTTGAATTCAGCCTGACTGTACTGCATGAGAGAACAGGCGGTGAAGAGAGACTGGATCAGTTAGGACATATTCACTGGGGTTTAGAAGCATGAGAGAGAGATCTCATCGATACCTACAATATTGTAACAGGGCTGATAGGGTTAACATCGGAAAGATTTTCCTGATGACCCAGGAGTCCAGAACTAAAGATTTGCATTAGGGCACTGAGGTCAGGGACTCTGGTTCAATTCCAGCCTCAGGTGATGATCTGTGCGGAGGTTGCACATTCTCTCCGTGTCTGTGTGGGAGTACTCCAGTTTCCACCCCCAGTCCAAAGATGTGCAGGTTAGGGTGGACTGGCCATGCTAAATTGTCCACAGTGTCCAGCGATGGGGTGCAAACTGGGTGGATTAGCTATAGAAAATGCAAGGTTACACTGATAGGGTGGGATGCTCTTTGGAGGGGCAGTGTGGACTCAATGGGCTGAATGGCCTGCTTCCACACTGTAGGGATTCTGTGATTCAAGAGGAGAAATTTTCTTCACCCAGAGAGTGGGGGAGCCTGTGGAATTCTCTGTCACAGAAAGCAGATAAGGGGTTGTTTTCATTGGAGAAAAGAAGGTTTAGGGGTGACTTGTTAGAGGTGTACAAGATGATTAGAGGTTTAGATAGGGTTGACCATGAGAACCTTTCTCCACGTATGGAGTCAGCTATTACGAGGGGGCATAGCTTTAAATTAAGGGGTGGTAGGTATAGGACAGATGGTAGGGGTAGGTTCTTTACTCAGCGAGTCGTGAGTTCATGGAATGCCCTGCCAGTAGCAGTGGTGGACTCTCCCTCTTTATGGGCATTTAAACGGGCATTGGATAGGCATATGGAGGATAGTGGGCTAGTGTAGGTTAGGTGGGCTTGGATCAGCGCAACATCGAGGGCCAAAGGGCCTGTACTGCGCTGTTTCTTCTATGTTCTATGACACACCATTGAATATTTTCAAGGAGGAGTCAGATATAGTTCTTAGAGCTAAAGGGAACAAAGTGTATGGGGGAGAAAGCGGGAACAGGCGACTGAGTTGGATAATCAGCCAAGATCATCTTGAATGGTGCAGCAGGGTCGAAGGGCTGAATGGCCTCCTCCTACTTACTATGTTTTCAAATTCCCATTACTGATTGTTATCTCTCAATTTCTGCTAGAGATGTAGAGGAGGCTCAACCATGATGCACTATCCAGTCAAATAGCCCGTCACACCCCAGCTACCTGGTCTCAGGGGTGTGGTATTAGAAGATTAATTGTTAGTTAGTTAGTTAATTAGTTGCATCATATTGCTGGAAAAGACAGCGCATAAGCCCAACATCCCGTAGAAAGTGTATCGCAATGCAGCCAATAAGATTGGCTATCACTCTGTAAATCTGTCTGATACACCCAGTGGCAGGCAGTAAGTGTGGGAGAGCGTCCTAGTTACACAGAACCATGTGGGAGTTGGTGCACAACAGCTTCCCTGCATTATAAGGCTTCACACCCTTGTCCAGTGGCATGTGTGCGTATACCCACACACACCCACACATTCACACACAGTAATGCAGCATTCTGTCCTATAATGGCATCACAAAACAACCAAGATCAATCCATCATGTGCACTGGGGATTAAGAAGAAGTGACAAACCTGAGGATATTTCTTTTCCTGAGTTTAGATTAGATTCCCTGCAGTGTGGAAACAGGCCTTTCGGCCCAAAGAGTAACCCATCCAGATCTATTTCCCTTTAACTGATGCACCTAGCACTATGGGCAATTTAACATGGCCTATCCACCCTAATCTGCACATATTTGGACTGTGGGAGGAAACCGGAGGAAACCCATGCAGACACAGGGGAGAATGTGCAAACTCCACACAGGCAGTTGCCAGAGGCTGGAATTGAACCTAGGAACCTGGTGCTGTCAGCCAGCAGTGCTAACCACTGAGCCACCATGCTGCTCAAAGATGTTAATCAGATACCATTCCCTCTGGGACTCAGCAGAAATTGGTCCCACCTCAGTTATGCAATAGGAAGTATAAATTGTCGAGAGAAATTTACCACAAAGGTCATTTAAACAATGTCGAGTCAATGTAAGCAGTGAGTGTTGAACTGGGGACTGTATCGTTCCAAATGGCCAGACTGAGAGTCATCACCTTCCAACTCACCAATCCCATATTGTAATAGGTCGTCATTCCTCAGGAACTGCATCATAAACTTCTGATCAACATTTGTTCCATTGATCCCACCCAACATTCCCACTCACTGATTCCAAGCAACAATCCCATCCATTGAGTCCACCCAACATTCCCACTCAAAACTGGCACACTCTTTGCATCTGCCAAAGATCCCATTCAACAATCCCACCCAATAGCATTTGGGAAAACCAGGTGAGCAATGTTTTTCAGCTTTGTGAGGAGACTGGGAGCTGGTCAACTAGTGAAGCCAGCTAACTATAGGGAGTGCCATGCTGATCACTGGCTGTGCCAACCAACTTGAACGGAATTGAATTTATTGTCATGTGTACCGAGGCACAGTGAAAAGCTTTGTCTTGTGAACAATACAGGCAGATCACAGAGTTAAGTAGCATGGACCAGTAAATAATAGGTAAGCAGAGGCAGAAACAGAAACACAGGTACAGGTGAATGTTAAAAGTTTGTGAGTTCATTCAGTATTCTAGCAACAGTAGGGTAGAAACTGTTTTGAAACCGGCTGGTGCGTGTGTTCAGGCTTCTGTACCTTCTCCCCGATGGTAGAGGTTGTAGAAAAACATTGCCAGGGTGGGACGGATCTTTGAGAATGCTGGCGGCCTTTCCTTGACAGCGGGCCTGGAAGATGGATTCTATAGATGGGAGGTTGGTCTTTTTGAGTGTCTCTGTCACCACTCTCTGTCTCCAATTTTGAATGGAACAGTTGCCATACCAGGTAGTGATACATCCAGACAAAATGCTCTCGATGGCGCACCTATAAAAGTTGGCAACGGTATTCGCCGTCATACCAATTTTTCTCAGCTGCCTGAGGATGAAGAGACTTGCCCTGTGTGATGATTGTCATTCTACAGAAGACCACAGCTATTCCACTCAACAAGGGGGAACACCGAAGCTGTGATTCTCCCTATCTATTGTCCCTTAGACGTGATCTTGCCAGCACTTTTGTGGTTTTGAAACATAATTTCAATCTTTGAGCATTCTTCCAGACCTGAACATCTAGATTGTTGTAACCATTCTGTGAAATGACATGTAAGGTGGACATACACCACCGACAGGAGAGCATGCATCAAACCTGAGCCCAACGTCAGCTTATTTTCTTAACAGGTCGAAAGTGAGGACTGCAGATGCTGGTGATCAGAGTCGAAGAGTGCGGAACTGGAAAGGCACATCCGGTCCGGCAGCATTTATTCACAGCCTAAACCGTTCTGCTATCGAGGTGGCTAGCCCACAACTCTGAATTTCCTGTCATGCTAAGATTTTCTGAATGTGCCCCATTGAGTAAAACCTCCTCCGCTCCCTGCCGTGCTCCTGTAGCTTCTGCTGATGCTTTCGTGCTGTACTAATCAAGTCGTGTAGCTCTGATGGAACACACAATTTCCACAGAAATTAAAGCATGTGCTGTGATGGATTAACTCAGACTTGGACATCAGGTAGCCATCCCCTATTCGAATTGCACTTGTAAACTGTTTCAAGCCGTATCTTGTATTTTTATTCATTGTATCATCATCCGTCATTATTGTTCAGCTAAACTAAGTTTGTTTTGAGTTATTTCGATTGAGTTGCATTGAATTGATTTGGGTTGAGTGAAGTCAAGTTGGGTTCATTTCGATTGAGTGTGGTTGGATTAAGTTTAATTCAGTTGGGCTGATTGGATGGGGTTAAGTAAGGCTAAATGAGCCTGGGTTGAAGGAGCTTGGGTTATTTGGAGCTGGGGTAATTGATTTAGATTGTGTTAGTTGAATTGGGTTGTATGGGATTACATTGGGTTGAGTTGGATTGCGTTGAGATTTATTGAGTTAGGCTAACTTGGAGAGCAGGTAGTTCGGTTGGGTTGAGTTAGGATAGGCTAGGTTAGGTTAGATTAGATTGGGTTGAGTTGGTTTGGGTTGGATCAGTTTGAACAGGGTAAGGTTAAGTTGGGTTTGATTGTGTTAGGTTGAGGTAGATGGTGTTGTTTTGGATGGGGTTAGGTTGGTTGGGATTGAGTTGAATGGGAATTGAGTTGGATGGGGTTGGGTTGGATGGGGTTGTGTTGGATGGGTTTGAGTTGGGTTGAATTGAGTAGGATTAAGTTGTTAGTTTAAAATTGTGTTCTACTGGGTTGGATTCAATTGCATCAGCCTCGGTTTGGTTGGGTTTTGTTCAGTTTAGTTAATTTGAGTTAGGCTGGGTTATGTTAAATTGGATTAAGTTAGTTTTGGTTGGGTAAAGTTGGGTTGAATTAGCTGGGGTTTGGTTGAGGTGGACTACGTTGGGTTGGGTTGAGCTCAGTTAGAATAGGTTGGGTTGGGTGAAATTAGGCTGAGTTGAAATGAGAGTTTAGATCAGAGTGGTGCTGGAAAAGCACAGCAGGTCAGGCAGCATCCGAGAAGCAGGAAAATCGACGTTTCGGGCAAAAGCCCTTCATCAGGAATCCTGATGAAGGGCTTTTGCCCGAAATGTCGATTTTCCTCAGATTCTGCCTGACCTGCTGTGCTTTTCCAGCACCACTCTGACCTAAACTCTGGTTCCCAGCATCTGCAGTCCTCACTTTTGCCTGAGTTGAAATGAGTTGAGTCGAGTTGAATTGAATTGAGTGGGTTGATCTGAGTTTGATCGAGTTGAGTTGGATTGGGTCGGATAGGGTTAGGTTGGGTCGAGTCAGATTGGGTTGGGTTGAGTTGAGTTGGATAGAGTTACGGGGGGCTGGGATGACTTGAATTATGCCGGGTTTGGTTGGATTGTATTGGCCTAAGGAGATGGTAGCTGGATTGAAATGGGTCAAGTTGAATTTTTTGGATTTTGTTTGCATTAAGTTAAATGACAAGTTCTTTGCTTACATTTCCTCCCCAGACTGTCATCGGTGATAGGAAATATAAGCAATGGATTGAGGAGAAATTGTTGGCTATCTACATATAAAATTTAATTTTCACATGCACGCTGTCGAAGTCAGATCATTTTGCACTCGCATTAACGTTTACTTTTCAGAGAAAAACCTGGAGTCTACTGACAGGTTTAATCTGAACACTGATTCACTAACAAATTCTTTCCATGTAAATAAAATATTTAAATACACCCTTCTAAAACTTGTACTGTCAATCAGCCAGACTGACAACTTGCAATTAATTCAGTCTGTTGGTAAGCACGACTACCTTCTGAGTTAATCCATCAATAGAAAACATCACACAGTTTAATTTCAGGAAAATACTTTTCCTTGACCACTTATTTCTAATCAATATGATTTCAAGGTATCAGTAATAACTGTAGGGGAGGGGGGGGGGGGGGGTGTTGAGGGGGATTTTTAAATGAAGTGAACCCAGAACACAGCTCTGACTAACAAGAGCACAGGTCAGAGGTTCACCAATCTGCACATCCTTTCCGACCTATTTACAAGGAAACAATATGGTTTGGTCTGTCCATTGACATTGAGATCTGTCTATAGTTTACAAGTAAAGGGTTTCAGCTGAACAGGAGGGTACTTTCTGATAATTTGAGCATAGGAATGGGACACAACCTTATACCTATCAGGTGGCTGCCTCATTTACTGAAAATTGGCACCTTAAGTGCAGGCAAATGCAGGGGCCTACCTATCTCTGTTAAGGCCCAGGTGTGTTTTTAGGTGCCATGCCTCTGGCCACCTGGCCCGGGCAACTCAGCCCGCTGCAGATTCAATAAACCAGCTCGGCACATTTCAGCAGGGTTTCTGAGTGAGTGATGACCTTCGACCCACTGTCCCTCACGGACTTGCATCCATGTTACCATGCGGAAGGAGGCCATTCGTCCCATTACGTCTGCCAACCCCCCACCCCCCCTCCCCACCCAAGAGAATGAAGAAAAGAGATGGATCTTGCAGCTGAACTGGGACATCTGACCGAGTGCCCTGAGGGCAATGGAAGGATCTCTGTTTGCCCTCCGAAGTAAGGGGCCAGACCCACCCTTGTCTTTCTAATAAACCACCCCCCTCAGGCCCCCAAATGGCAATGATTTGAGGCAGCTTCCAGCTAATCTGAAAGAGAAGAGTGTAAAATTCAATTCCCTGCGCCTCAAAGCCACCAGCCCAGTTTTATTCGGAGCTCTTTGGAAGTCTGAGATAATTTTCAGCTTCTTAGATATTTATTGACAAGCCCAACATTTTTTTGCCCATCCCTAATGGTTTTTGGGAAGGTAGTACAGAGCTACCTCCTTGAGCGAGCACACATGGGCAGGTGATGGCCGAGAGGTATTACCACTGGATTGTTAATCCAGAGGCCTAGGTAATTTTCTGGTGACTCGGGTTTCGAATCTCGCCATGGTGGAATTTGAAATCAGTCAAAGAAATCTGGAATTAGAAGTCAAACGATGACTGTGAAACGATTGTTGGCGGAGAAGCCATTCTGGTTCACTCACGTCCGTTAGGGAGGGAAACTGCCTTCCTTACCCTACATGTGACTCCAGACCCACAGCAATGGGGTTGACTCTTCACTGCCCTCTGGGTAATAATTGACGGTCTCATCCCATGAATGATTTAAAATAAAAGTTCGCGGGGTGATTTCGGGGACACCCTCGGTGCTTTTAGAAAGGACCTTTGAAGGCTTTGACCCAGTGACAGAGAAGGCACGATGATATCTTTCCAAGACAGGACAACAAGAGGGGAACTCCAAGGGAGTGGTGCTCCCATGTATCTGCTGCCCTTGTCCTTCTGGATGGGAGCGGTCATGGGCAGATGATGTTGCTTAAGGAGCACTGATGATGGCTGTGTATCTCCCTCTTTCTTCCCTTCATTACAGACAAGTTTAATGAGGGGTCCATTAGGTCCCAGTAAAGGCAATAAAAGAGAAAACAAGCAAGATTTTTTTAAAAAAAAACACACAGTGTCAAGGGAGAGCTGGCCCACATGTGCAATTCATAACTTTGAATCAAACCCTCAGCCAAAAAACCAACACGATTGTCTGCAAAGCCATCTGGGCATTTCCACATTAAAACGACATTTCTAACAGATTATGAATCATGTCCTGAAGTATCTGACTTATCTCTCTCTCCGGCCCCATAAATTCACCAACATTTCACTCAGCAGCAAAATCAATGAAGGGGATGTTTCACAAAACGCTCCGATGAGCTGAACTGGCAGGGACTCACAGCTGTCTGCTTGGTTCACCCCCTCCGTGGCATTGCTTTAAAATACCTAAAGCGTTTTACAAAATACCAAGAGTCTCCTTTGAAGGAGGACTCAGGAGCATGCAGTAGGCCATTCAGCCGTCGAACCTGCTGTGCAATGTGCTGATGTCATTGCTTAATTCACTGTAGCCTCAGCTCCGTTTTCCTGTCCTCCAAGCCACAACTTCTGACCTTCTCATCAATCTGAAATCTATCTGACTCAGCCGGAATATATTCAAGGGACACCCCCCTTCCCCTGCTCCATCATTCTTTGGGGAAGAGCAAGCAAACACTCAGGACTCTCTGAGAGAAGAAATCCCTCCTCATCTCTGACTTTAATGAGAAAACGCTTATTCTTAGATATTTTTTAATCTCTGCATTCAGGTGATGTTATGACACATCCTGGTGCAGGTGGGACTTGAGCCCAGCCCTCCCAGCCCAGAGATAGGGACTTGACCATTGTGCCAGAAGGAACCTTTTTATAGGTTTCGTTTTATTTATATTTCTTTTTATCCAGAAGTGCTTTTACGCACAACTGATTGGTTCTTTCTTCTCCTGCAGCGTGACATATTTATTTTCATCTCTCAGCAACTGCTGGGCGATCGCACAAATTCTCCAACTGAAAACTAAACGTCGCAAATACCCGTGTAGAGGGAACACATCTTTCTAAAGGCATCGAGAGTATTAGTGTTACCCCTCCAAGGACATATGGGCGTCAACATATCCACGGAAGAATTCTTAAACTGTGCCGCCTGGTTTTACTCTGGAGGGGGGAGGGGAATGGATCTGGGTGGGATACTCTTCAGAGGGTCAGTGTGGACTTGTTGGGCAGAATGGCTCAATGCTAGGATTCTAGTTCGAGTCTCTCCCGCAAGGAGGACTGTCCTTTCAGGATTCACTCCAAGACCTCTCAGGGACTTAGACATTCCAATAAGATCTCCACTCATTGTTCTAAACTCCAGGCCCATCCCAGGGATCAGTCCGATGACCCCTCTCTGATGCAGTGATGGATAAGGCAATCAGAACTACACACCGTGCTCCAGATGTGGTCACGGGAAAGCTGCTTAAACAAAGAGGCTTTCAGTGTTCCTTTCTTGCTGTTGATCTAGATATTGGAAGCATAGAATCCCTACAGCTCAGGCCATTCAGCCCATCATAGAACATAGAACATAGAAAAGCATAGCGCAGACAGGCCCTTTGGCCCACGATGCTGTGCCGAGATTTAATCCTAATGTAAAATATAGTAACTTAACCTACGCATCCCTCAACTCACTGCCATCCATGTGCATGTCCAGCAGTCACTAAATGTTTCGAATGACTCTGCTTCCACCACCACCGCTGGTAACACATTCCATGCATTCACAACTCTCTGCGTAAAGAACCTACCTCTGACGTCTCCTCTATATCTTTCTCCTAATATCTTCAAACTATGACCCCTCATACCAGTCAATACTACCCTGGGGAAAAGTCTCTGGCTATTGACTCTATCCCTGCCTCTCATTACCTTGTACACCTCGATCAGGTCACCTCTCTTCCTCCTTCTCTCCAGAGAGAAATGTCCGAGCTAATTCACCCTCTCTTCATAAGGCAAGCCCTCTAGCATCCTGGTAAACTTTCTTTGCACCCTCTGTATCTTTCCTATAGTAGGGCAACCAGAATTGGACACAATATTCCAAGTGTGGTCTCACCAGGGACTAGTAGAGCTGTAGCAAAACCTTGCAGCTCTTAAACTGTTAATGAAAGCCAAAACACCATATGCTTTCTTAACAACCCAATCCACTTGGGTGGCAACTTTGAGGGATCTATGTACTTGCACACCCAGATCCCTCTGTTCCTCCACATTGCCAAGAATCCCCTCTTTAATCCTATATTCAGCATTCGAGTTCAACCTTCCAAAATGCATCACTTCACATTTATCCAGGTTGAACTCCATCCGCCATTTCTCAGCCCAGCTCTGCATCCTGTCTATGTTGCACTGCAGCCTGCAATAGCAATACTATCAACGGCTCCTCCAACCTTTGAGTCATCTGCAACTTGCCCTCCAAAAGAAGCATTCCACTCAGACCCACCTCTCTACCCATAATCCTGCATTTCCCATAGCTAACCCACCTAGCCTGCACACTATGGGCAAATTAGCGTAGTCAATCTATCCTAACCAGCACATCTTTGGACTGTGGGAGGAAACTGGAGCACCCGGAGGAAACCCACACAGACACGGGGAGAATGTGCAAACTCCACACAGACAGTCACACAAGGCTGAAATCGAACCTAGGTCCCTGGTGCTGTGAGGCAGCAGTGCTAACCACTGAGCCACCGTGCCACCCACTTACCTAGACATGAGCCATAACTATGAAATGGTGCGATGCCAGGCTTAATTGTTGCGGGTTTCTGTATATCTGTGCAAGGGTTTTCCACCTTTCGCCATTTCAGCATTAATGGGCAAAGCATATTGCCAGCCCATGCCAAGTCAGCACCATGAATACCGGGTGGTTGGTATTTCCTGCCTCTGCCAACACGAATCCACCAGCACCTGTGGATGGAGGATCATGAGTGTGTTGCTGGAAAATCACAGCCGGCCAGGCAGCATCCAAGGAGCAGAAGAATCAACATTTCGGGCACAAGCCCTTCATCAGGAATGAACAGCCCTATGCCTGAAACGTCAATTCTCCTGCTCCTCGGATGCTGTGCTCTCCCAGCGCCACACTCTTGATTCTGATCTCCAGCATCTGCAGGCCTCACTTTCCCCCAATGGAGAATGATAGCTAATATTTTTGTCAAATTTGCCCGTGGACCGGAGGGTGTTTTATCCTTTGACCTGCCATGCCAACAGAGGGTACAGGGTGATTTTTCATTTATTCACTCACGGGATGTGAGCATCACTGCCTGGGGTGGCATTTATTCCTCTCCCTAATTGCCCAGATGGCAGTAATGGGTCAACCATGTTGCTGTGGGTCTGGAGTCACATGTAGGCCAGAAGAGGTAAGAAAGGCAGATTTTCTTCACGTTAGTGGATTAGATGGGATTTTATGACAATCAACAACGGTTAAGTGTTTCAACTGGATTTTTCCAATCAAAGGTCATCATGTATCTTGGTTGGATTTGAAGCTATGTACCCAGAACCTGAGCTTGGGGCTCTGGTTTACTATTCTGGTGATATTACAATGAACTTAGGATGTTACAGTAAAGGCCCTTCAGCCCTCGATGTTGTGACGACCTGTGAACTTAGTCTGATGCCCGTCTAACCTACACCCTTCCATTATTATCCTTATGTATGTCCAATGTCCATTTAAATGCCCTTAACGTCAGCAAGTCTATTACTGTTGCAGGCAGGCTGTTCCATGTCCCTATTACTCTCTGAGTAAAGAAACTACCCCTGATATCTGTCCTAAATCTATCACCTCTCAATTTAAAGCTATGTCCCCTCGTGTTAGCCTTCACCATCCAAGGAAAAAGGCTCTCACTATCCACCCTATTTAACCCTCTGGTTATCTTATGCGTTCAAAGTTTGTGGGAAGATTTGTAGCTCAGGTGCTCATTGTTGTGGATCTGTTCGCCGAGCTGGGAATTTGTGTACTAAGGATAACTAGCCACACCAACTAGCCACGAAACGACACGACCAGCTATCCTTAGTAGCCACACACTCAGATGACAAGCAACATGAGTTCGACCGGGACAACACCACTATTATAGGACAAGCCAAACAGAGAACAGCCAGGGAATTCCTAGAGGCATGGCACTCATCCACAGATTCAATCAATAAGCACATCGACCTGGACCCAATATACCAACCACTGCAGTGGACAGCTGGAACTGACAACCGGAAGTGGCAGATTCAAACCACTATAAATACCAGAGGAAAGATCACAGAAGTGCTTCACAGGAGGCTCCCAAGCACTGAGGGTGTCACCTAGACAGGGGACGAAACGTCTGCAACAAAAATTCCCAGCTCGGCGAACAGAACCACAACAATATTTTATACGTCTCGATTAAGTCACCTCTCAACCTCTTCTCTCCAATGAAAACAGTCTCAGTTCCCTCAGCCTTTCCCCATAAGACCTTCCATCCATACCCTCTGAACCCTTTTCAAAGCTTCCACATCCTTCCTATAATGCAGTGACCAGAACTGTACGCAATACTCCAGGTGCAGCCTTACCAGTGTCTTGTACAGCTGAAGCATGACCTTATGGCTCCAAAATCCCCCTACCAATAAACGGCAACACGCCATATGCCTTTATAACAACCCTATAAACCTGGGTGGCATCTTTCAGGAATTTATGCACCTGGACACTGAGATCTCTCTGTTCATCTACACTGCCAAGAATTTTACCATTAGCCCATACTCTGCATTCCTGTTACTTCTTCCGCAATGAACTACCTCACACTTTTCCACATTAAACTCCATTTGCCACTTCTCAGCCTAGCTCTACATCTTATCTGTGTCCCTCTGTAACCCACAACATCCTTCAGCACTATCCACAACTCCGCCTACCTTAGTGTCATCCACAAATTTACTAACCCATCCTTCTCCGCCCACATCCAGATCATTTATAAAAATGACAAACAGCAGTGGCCCCAAAACAGATCCTTATGGCACACCACTGGTAACTGAACTCCAGGATGAACATTTCCCATCAAACACCACCCTCTGTCTTCTTTCAGCTAGCCAATTTCTGATCCAAACCGCTAAATCACCTTCAATCCCGAAACTCCGTATCTTGTACAATATCCTACCATGGGGAACCTTATCAAATGCCTTACTGAATTCCATATTTACCACATCAACCGCTTTACCCTCATCCAGCTGTTTTGTCACCTTCTCGAAAAACTCCCTAAGGTTAGTGAGGGACAACCTACTCTTCACAAAACCGTGTTGACTATCCCTAACCAAATTATTCCTTTCCAGATGATTATAAATCATCTGCAAATTTACTAACCCATCCTCCTACGCCCACATCCAGATCATTTATAAAAATGACAAACAGCAGTGGCCCCAAAACAGATCCTTATGGCACACCACTGGATAACTGAGCTCCAGGATGCACATTTCTCATCAATCAGTGTTGTAGTTGTATATAAGCCTGTCCCCAGCTCTCCTATACCTACATTTTGGGATTGAAGATGATTTAGCGGTTTGGATCAGAAACTGGCTAGCTGAAAGAAGACAGAGGGTGATGGTTGATGGGAAATGTTCATCCTGGAGTTCAGTTACCAGTGGTGTGCCATAAGGATCTGTTTTGGGGTCACTGCTGTTTGTCATTTTTATAAATGATCTGGATGTGGGCGTAGAAGGATGGGTTAGTAAATTTGCGGATGACACTGAGGTAGGCAGAGTCGTGGATAGTGCTGAAGGACGTTGTGGGTTACAGAGGGACATAGATAAAATGCAGAGCTCGGCTGAGAAGTGGCAAATGGTGTTTAATGTGGAAAAGTGTGAGGTAGTTCACTTCCGAAGAAGTAACAGGAATGCAGAGTACTGGGCTAAGGAGTGGGGACAGGTCAGTAACTGCGTATCACTGGGGTACAGCATTCTCCCCCTGGTGCCCTTTACCCTCTGGTGTCCTCTGCAGCTCACCCCTCGAACCAGGACATCCATCATGTGTGCAGTTGAAAATAAGGACCAGTGCATAATGTATAACTTAAGAATAAACAACACAGCCAACACTGCCCCATATTCTGCACTTTCCTTTATCTATTACTGATTCTCACACCTAATCTGCACGTCTCAGGGCAGCTTGTGTCTGGGTGGGGTTGCAAAACAGAGCAGCAGATCTCCAATTGTCAGAGCACAAGAGTGGAGAATTATAACTGATTATTGCTGTTCGTTTTGCCCTCTGGGAGCTGAAGGAGTGTCAGGTTAAAAGTGAAAGATGGACTTTCACATTTAGTATTTCCAAAGTGCTCTTCCCTTGTGCCGTATAAAGATAACGTGAAATCTCAACCAATGCTTGGAAATAAGCTTTTGTGGTATCCACTCATTTCCTCCTGCTTCCTTTCCAGTCTCGAAATTCCTCCGAGCACGTGAAGCTAATTAAACAAAAAGGAAATTGTCAATCTCCACACGGATTCTTTAACCATCCAGTAAAGACAAAGGCACATTATTGGGAGGTGGGTCCGGACACTCGAAGGGGGCAGGGCGACCATCGCAATAAGTCCAGCCCCAGGGTAATTCTTGCTTTGCACCGTCCAGGAGACGATGTGTTGCTCCACGAATCCTTTCTCCCAGCTTGCTCACCTCAATTCCAGCAGCGCAATCCCACAGCACAGCGCAGCAGGAGGCCATTCCACCTGCTATCCCAGTTAGGGCAGAAGCAGCAGGACTGCTGACAGACCACAGGCTCCAAAAGGGGAGACTGTGGGCAGACCGGTGTGCATGGGAATGGACAGTAGGAAAGGCATTGCAGGTGAAAGTTGATGAAGGAAACAGGGGAGTCAGGGATGGGTGGGGTGGAGGAGGGGGGAGAGAGGGTAGAGGCCTCACCTCAGGAACAAATGATGACGATGCCACAGATTCAGATAATGGAATAAGTGTCGCCAGAGCCAGTCAAAACTGCGTCTGAAAATGTGTGTGTGTGTGTGTGTGTGTGAGAGAGAGAGAGTGGGTTTGTGTACGTCTGTGTGTCTATGTGAGAGTGCACCTGTGTGAGTGTGTGTGCGAGAGTGGGTCTGTGTATGATTGTATGTGTCTGTGTGAGAATGTACCTGTGTGTGTGTGTGTGTGTGTGAGTGAGAGAGAGTGAGTGTGCCTGTGTGTGTGTATGTGTGTGTGTATTTGTGTATGACTGTGCATGTCTGTTTGAGAGTGTGTGTGTATACCTGTGTTTGTGTGTGTATACCTGTGTGTGTATACCTGTGTGTGAGTTCACGTGCGTGTGTGTCCCTGTGTATGTCTATGTGTGTGCGCGAGTGTGTTTGTGTACGTGTGAGTGTACATATGTGTGTGAGTGTGTGTGCGTGCATGTATGTCTGTGTAAATGCACGTTTGTCCGTGAATGTGCCTTTGTTTGCAAAAGTGTTTGTTTGTGAGATTAATTCTCTAAGATGTTTTTACATTAGTCTAGGGCTCTGGGTTTACTAGTCTGTTGATATTACCACCATCTCCATTGTATACAATTGAAAGTAAGGACCACTTACACAGGGAGTTAGCAGCACAGCTAACAATGCTGTGCGTACACCGCTCAGTTTCCCCCCTTTATCTGTTTAGTGAGTGCAAATCTTCCACTTGGGTTTTCCGAAAGTCTTTAATGTAATGTTCCTCACAGCAAGTTACCCTGAAAGACCTGATCTTCCAGAATCACGAGCAGTTGCTGTGATTTGCACAAAAATACGATCCTGCACATGCTGGAAATCTGAAGTAAAAACAGAAAATGCTGGAGAAACTCAGCGGACCGGGCAGCATCTTTACAGCAAGGAAGGTAGTCGACGATTTTGGAACCCCCTACAGTTCTTGTGGTTTAGCTAAATCCATACAATGCTGTTTGGGATGGAGTTCCGGGATTTTGAGTTGGAGGAAGCTGAGCCAGTGCTAACATGTCCCAGGAGGAGCCTACGTCCTTGGACTCAGAGGGAGAGGGATGTAGTGACTGTAACAAGGTCAGCCAGGTGGACCTCATAGAATCTGAGTTCCCTGTTTGGGGCTGTTAACCTGGTGCAATCAGGGAGCCCTGGCTGACAGGGATAAACGGGAGGGTATGAAGTTCTGTTCGCCCTGAGAACCGGCTCTGAGGGAACTGGGTCAGTGTCAAGGTCTCTCCGTGCGTAAATACAGGCTCCACATGTCAACAAATGCCCTTTCCACTCAGGCAGCCCCGTGGTAATGTCACTGGACTCATCATTCAAAAGCCTAGGACCGTAATCACGGGGATGTGAGTTCAAATCCCAGCGCAGTAACTGAGGGAGTTCAATCTGAATATCAAAAGCCAGGCTTGGGCCTTCTTGTCCTACCGTGGTAGTGTCCATGCCCCTGGACTGTGAGGTCCAGGTTCAAGTCCCACTTGCTCCAGCGGTGTGGAAGTAACAGGTCAATTAGAAATTGGTAATTTTTTTAAAAATTGGGGCATCTTGTGGTGCAGTGGTAGTGTCCCTAGTCCTGGACTGGGAGGCCTCTGTGGAGATATTTCACTGAGTAGTCAGTTGAGGGTGTGAGTAGAGCAGGTGGATCTTGAACACAGGCATCCTGGCTCAGAGGCAGGGACACCACCACTGCACCACAAGCCGACATTATAGAAGTAGAGATTAACCCTGATGATACCAATCACCTGATTACCATTAAAACAGCCAATTAATGTAGAATTAGCCATGAATGTCACTCTGATCCACTGGTTTTTCTTGGAAACTAAGAGCTCCTGGAGTGCTGTTCATGCTGCACTCTCCCGGGCAAATGCACACTCCTGGCTTGTGCCTCATTAATTGTGCATGGGAGGAAGGGAGGTGAATTACATGTCATGGAATTCCCAGCCTCTGAACCTTCTCTGCAATGACTGTACTTGGTTGAATACGGCTGAACCTTAGCAAACATTGATAGGTTGTGGAGAATGGGCGCTTGGAGTGGCTTCCTGAAGCAGGAAGCTGCCTATTGGATACAGCATCGCCACCTTCAGGTAACACTGGGAACTGCTCGGACAGGATACCAAACTGGGACTCCGAAGAGAGGTCATCCCTGGGCAACCAAGAAGGAGGCCTTTTGGTCCATCAGGTTTGTGCTGGCTCTTTCAGAGAGCCATGTGGTGAGTACCGATCCCCCCTTCTTTCCATACATCTCTGCAACTTTTTATCCATCAAGTATTTATTCCCCATTCCTTTGGAGCGCTGGCATGGAGTCTGTTTCCACTGCCCTATCAGCTCATCACATGGTTTTTCTTCCGTCAATTTATATCTGTGCCCCTGGATCTTTGAGCTTTCAGCCACTAATAACACATCCTCGTTACTGAGTCATCTAAATTCTTCTAACAAATGCCCCGTGGTAATGTCACTAGACTCATCATTCAAAAGCCTAGGATCATAATCATAGGGATGTCAGTTCAAATCCCAGTGCAGTAACTGAGGGAGTTCAATTCTGATTATGGAAAGCCAGGCTTGGGCCCTCTTGTGACACAGGGGTAGCATCCATGCCCCTGGACCATGAGGTTCAAGTCCCACTTGCTCCAGAGGTGTGCAAGTAACAAGTCAGTTAGAAATTGGTAACTTTTTACAAATAGATTAGGGCATCTTGTGGTCCAGTGGTAGTGCCCCTAGTCCTGGACCGGGAGGCCCAGATTAAAGTCCCACCTGCTCCAGAAGTGTGTGTAATAACATCTCTGAACATGCTGATTCGACAAAAAAACAAGTTGAATTACAAAGTAAAAGGCTGGAAGGCCGGTCTTAGTCATACTGATTGTGAAATTACCATCCAACCTGGTGTACAAACAGTCTCCAGAGAAAAGCAATCCGCCCACCTTATCTGGTCTGGCTGGGATCTGATCCGGTCAGGCTCTGAAATCATGTTAACGCTGGAATGGGCTGTGGCATGACATTCAGTTCATGGGCAATTAAAAGGATGCCCTCACAATGATGCCCACATCCCGTCAATAAATACATTTGAAAAAAAAAACCCAAAGTCGCCAGATCACTGTCGTCATCCGGGGTATGTGTTAGCACAATGTAGAGCGATTCATATTCCTGCATTCTCCCAGAACAAAACAAGCAGGAGTGCCCAAGTAGTTCCAAAGGGTCTTATTCAGGAGCCCCAGGATCTGCTTAGAATCTTGCAATTAGTGTTCCGGAATTTATGCGACATTCGACGTTCAGTTTCCCCAGTGTCCTGACCAATTTCTCATGCGATTTCGGGTTTTGAGGCGCAGTTGCGAAGAGATTTAAGATGCACAAAGTCGCTCAATAACCAGTGTCAAGGGGAAGTAATCCCGTACCTGTCTCCTCAAACTGGTCTCACGCTGGCTCGATCACTGCCACAATTAGTCTGTGCCATGTCGTCAGAGCCGGCCCACCAATGGGGAGAAGCGTACGAACCCATTCCACGTCTCACAGCAAACGTTCGATTTGGTTTATCATGAACTTAGGACGTCCCAAAGCGGGTTTCAGCCAATCAAAAACTCATTTGAAGCTCAGTCGCTGTTACGGGAAACTGGATGCCGAATTTTATGCACAGCAAGATCCCAGAAGCAGCAATGTGATACATGATCAGTCTGTGTTTATTGTGTTAATCCCTACCGCAAGTCAGGTAATCCTAAATTTACCGTATTTTTTATGTGTGTGTGTGCAATCTGTGAATCGACTGTATTTTGGTCCCTGCAAGTCCTGTTATCTCCTGCACGCCCCTGGAGTGCGATACCAGACCACACATGAACAACCCATCCCGGAATACTCCTGAGGCCTACCTCTCAGGTTCATGCCATGACCTGTGCTGAGCATACTCAGGGTTCTACAACAAACCTTTGTGGACCCCAGGCTATCGTCGGATGTCGTACCTCTACAAGGGCAAGAACAATGCTGTCAGATCACTCAGAAACTGGAACCTGAGCATAGAGGATTCCAGAAACCTCTCTGCTTCAGCCTCTCTCGTATCTAGCGCACGTAAATATCGTCAGGTCTTAGTTTTCACTGCTCTGATTGCAAAACTCACCTGGATCAAGAGGATGCAAAGATCAACAGCAGAGGTTGGGGGTAGGTGGGGAGGGGTGGTGGGGAAGGAGTTGGGGGGTGAATGTTGCATCCTGCTGCTCTCCTGCTGGATGTTGAGCATGTTTATACTGAGTAACACCAAGATCAGGTATATTCAGGTAACAGTCAAGATTAGAGCGGTGCTGGAAAAGCACAGCAGGATTCCTGATGAGGGGCTTTTGCCTGAAACGTCGATTTTCCTGATCCTCGGATGCTGCCTGACCTGCTGTGCTTTCCCAGCACCGCCCTGATCTTGACCCTGATCTCCAGCGTCTGCAGTACCCACTTTCGCTTATTCAGGTAACAGCTCAGTTAAAAAGCCGGACGTCACTCTCTGTTCACTTGCCACCAATTGGAGTTCTCCAGAGCTATATCCGTTCCGCGAGAGAGGTTGCAAGTTGTAGGAGAGAGAGAGAGAGAGAAGGTTTATCATTTTATCAAAATTGGAATAATGCTGGACTTACTTGTCAGCTAAGTTAACATTTCAAGCAGACACACTGAGCAGTAATTCAGGATTGTTATCTCTCTCTCTGTTGCTAGATTTTCAGCATTTGCAGCTTAACCCTCAGATCTCTGTCCAATGTGGTGCATTGTTCCCTGATAATTGACAGAGCCCCAAGGCTTGTTCTGGAGACAGTGCTTCATGTGGTTCCTCTCTTCCAGCAGCAGACACTGCATTCTTTATCAGGACTTGCGGTGGTGTCTATCAGAATGTAAAAGTGGGGGTGGGAGGCAATTTAAAATCCACAATCCACACCGCAAGTCAGGAAATCCTAAAAATACTGTATTTTATGTGTGTGTGTGTGTGTGCAATATGTGAGTCGGCCATTTTTTGGTCCCTGCAAGTCCTGTTATCTCCTGCACGCCCCTGGAGTAATACCAGACCACACATGAACAACCCATCTATTCTCACACACAGGAGCAAACTTTATTCCTCCTGGCACTCCCTACATCTGGAGCATCGTGTAAATGCAGTACAATTTGACAGAGATAGTGACAGGTCCCCAGAACCCAGATTTCCATGCTAAAACTGTGGGTGGCTTGTTTGAATCATATGTGATAAATCAGTTCCTAATTATCTGCTTGGTCAAGTACAATTAGAGCTGTACAATTGTGCTGTCATTATCTGTTTTCACATCCGTATGAATACTGCCCAACCTGTCAACTGATGCAATCAATTATTTTTTTGTTTCTTAAGCTCTTTATGATTGTTTGCTCAATCACAATCTCGGGTTCAGCATTCATATTTTCATCTTTTCGCCATCAACTCTTCAGTCACTGTGGAGAGTGTGGGGCTGGAAAAGCACCGGAGGTCGGGCAACATCCGCAGAACAGGAGAGTCAACGTTTTGGGCATAAGCCCTTCATCGTTCCTGACTCTGATCCCCAGCATCTGCAGTCCTCATTTTCCCCCGTCAATCACTGAGTCTCGGTCTAAAGGCTGAGCAATGTACAATACTGAGCGCGTGAACCTAGTGAGGGAAGCTTATGATCGTTAACATTTTTTGTTAATATTGGAAAACTCCTGGAAAAGAGCGCACAGATATATCTTGACCATTCTGAGTGCTTTGCACTTTTATTGAGCCAATGTGGGTTCGACTTTTGTTCATAATGTGAACTACATGCACCTTGAACTGTTGCTCCAGTTCCTACACAGCGTTAAAATTGTAGCCAGGCTTGTGTCAAGTCTAACCTTCACTCATCTAGGCTAACATTTCAGCGTTGTTGCTTTTTGTGATCACATTTACCTTGCCGAATGTTTGTAAACAATGTCCAGGTAAGAAGCAGCAGGTTAGATGTGATACATTAGGTAATTAGGCAAAGAAAATTAGAGATAAAATGGGTTATCTCTGATGTCTTGCTAATCATTGTGGATAATCGTTGGTAACAATGGTTTAGATTAGATTAGGTTACTTACAGTGTGGAAACAGGCCCTTCGGCCCAACAAGTCCACACCGCCCCACCGAAGCGCAACCCACCCATACCCCTACATCTACCCCTTACCTAACACTACGGGCAATTTAGCACGGCCAATTCACCTGACCTGCACATTTTTGGACTGTGGGAGGAAACCGGAGCACCCGGAGGAAACCCACGCAGGCACAGGGAGAATGTGCAAACTCCACACAGAGAGTCGCCTGAGGCGGGAATTGAACCCGGGTCTCTGGCGCTGTGAGGCAGCAGTGCTAACCGCTGTGCCACCATGCCACTGTGTTCATCCCTTAGTCTGATATCCAGGAATTCCTGGTGTTCCCCAAAGGAACCGTTGGCTCATTCTCCAGTCACTGGGGATGTTCAATGTCACTCATGGGGGTGTGGGCATCACTGGCTGGGCCAGCATATAATGCCCAGAGTCAACCCAATTAGCTGTGGGTCACATGTAGGCCAGACCAGGTCAGGATGACAGGTTTGCTTCCCCGTGGAGGGCATTAGGGAACTTACCCTGCAGTGGTCGGTGAGTCCAGAGGGAGGTTCACCACTCCATGGTGCAGTGTCAATCGCTACCTGCTCGGGGGACACACCAAAACCATCGGCCTTTGCTGTTTAATGAACCAGAGGCAGACAGAGCGCAAAGATTTAGGGGGTTGGCAAGGGTTCCTGACTCTGTGCCAGCATTAAGTCTGGAGAGGACATGACAGTTGGGCAGAAAAGGCCTGCATTTTTCTAGCACCTCTGGGGTGGCACAGTGGCTCACTGGTTAGCACTGCTGCCTCACAGCACGAGGGTTCCAGGTTCGATTCCAGCCTCGGGTGACTGTCTGTGTGGAGTTTGCCCATTCTCCCCGTGTCTGCGTGGGTTTCCTCCCACAATCCAAAGATGTGCAGGTCAGAGTGGATTGGCTGTGCTAAATTGCCCATAGTGTTAGGGGCATTAGTCAGAGGGGAAATAGGTCTGGCTGGGTTTCTCTTTGGAGGGTCGTTGGGGACTGGTTGGGCCAAAGGGTCTGTTTCCACACTGTAGGGAATCTAATCTCTTACCACTTCGGGAGTTGGCTTGGAAGTGAATCAAGCACTTGTGAAGTGGTGTCACACTTGTGAAGTGGTGTTACCTTTGAGCCAGAGGAAACACGCTGGCTAATCCCACAGACAGCAAGATCCCATAGACAATGATGCGATAAGGGCTCATCGTCCAAACATTCTGACAGGACTGCATCCTGAAATCTTTTAAATGTCATCCATGGGGGCACAGGTGTCGCTGGCTGGACCTAGCATTCATTGTCAATCTCTAGTTGCCCTGGTGAATGTGGCGGTGAGCTCCCATCCTGAATCACTGCAGTATGGGTCCACCCACAATTCCAATAGGGAGGGAATTCCAACGACACTGAAGGAACGGCGAGATATTCCCAAGTCAGGATAGTGAGCAGCTTGGAGGGGAACCAGCAGTTTATCTGCTACCCTTGTCCTCCTAGACTGTAGAGGCCAAGGGTTTGGAAGGTGCTGTCTGAGGAGCCTTGGTGAATCGCTACAGTTTTTCTTGGAGATGGTGCCCACTGCTGTGACTGTGCACTGACGGTGATGGAGTGAACGTGTCAGGTGGCCAATGGTGTGCCCATCAAGTTGGTGTGGAACGTCTTGCACACTGTGCAAGAGCAACCATGTGAGCTAACTCTGGGGTAGACCCTGAACTCCCACAAGGGCCATGTAATGTAACTAGCTACTAAATAATACGTCATAAACTTGTTTCCTGTTTCAGCAAGACTAAACCTCTCGTCTGCCAAAGGTGTTTGCGCTCTTCACCACGTGGCATTAGTGGCATGGTATTAGTAACATCACCACATGGCATTCGTAACATGGCATTAGTAACATCACCACATGGCATTAGTAACGTGGCATTCGTAACATGGCATTAGTAACGTGGCATTAATAACATCACCACGTGGCATTAGTAACGTGGCATTAGTAACATCACCACGTGGCATTAGTAACATGGACTGGGGCCAACAAGGTTTAGTGACAGTGAAAGTACCCAACATTCCAGATGGTACTAGCAGAAACCAAAGAGCACTAATTGAGGTGAATACTGTTACTGAGAGGAATACTCAAACCTTTTACCAAAGTATTCTTCACTTGTGTGACAGACAAAAGGCAGGGAGTGTCACTCCGACGTTAATTAAGCAAACCGGTCTTTATTTAACCCTTTAGGGACTCATTCTCAAAACAAAACATACATTCATTGCAACGTTTACTTCCTGTTTCATCTGACTTAACCTTAACCCACTTTACCGAACTTCACTTTACCTTAGCATATAACATTACAACCTCAGTTCTGCTGGAAGTGGAGAATGAAGATCCAAGAGGGATTCGCTTGGAATACTGCTGCTGTTTTTCTGCTACAAATTAGGGGGGAGAAAAACAATCAAGGCTGCAGGATCCCCTGCAGGAATGATCTCAAGTGGTGCAAATATTGTCTCCTTCCTGCTGACAGAGTAACAAAATTAAAGAGCGTGTGTTACACGTACACCTTTCAAGAACCTCTGTTTTACAGACGGAGCAATACTTTTTGAAGGTGATTCGGGAAGACCAGCAACCAAAATTTGCGCACAGGAAAGTGCTGCAGCGGTGTTCAAATAAATGGCTGGATGTGCTGTCTGTTTGTAGCTGTTTGCTGAAGGGGCAAGCGTTGAGCAGAACAGCAGGGGCTATTCCCACTGATCTTCCAACGAGGCTCCGGGATCTTTCAGGCAGTTTGACATCCCACCTGAAAGGGACGATGCAACACCCCCCCCCCCCCCCGCTGTGCCAATAAAGAGTGAGACTTTTGTAGCCTGGCTTTGGAATCGGAGCCAGGGACACTCTTAACTCAAGTCCACAGCCGGAGGACAAGTATTAGCAAAGGGCTTTCTCATTGGTGAAGGATACTTGGGAAAATACTATCCATTGTTTTGGCACTGCAAGCCGTAGTCGTCAGATGTGATCAGCTGATTCAATGCAGATTGCCAGTTGAAGCCATGTGACACATTTCAGTTTAGATTACATTACATTCCCTACAGTGTCGAAACAGGCCCTTCAGCCCAACAAGTCCACACCCACCCTCCGAAGAGGAGCAATCCACCCAGACCCATTCCCCTATGTTTACCCCTGACGAATCCACCTCACGCTACGGGCAATTTAGCACGGCCAATTCACCTGCCCTGCACATCTTTGGACAGTGGGAGGAAACCCACAGAGACACAGGGAGAATGTGCAAACAGACAGTTGCCCGAGGCTGGACTTGAACCCGGGTCCCTGGTGCTGTGAGGCGGCAGTGCAAACCACTGTGCCACCGTGCCACCCAGCTTCAATGGGTCAAAATACAGCAGGCAACACACTCGTCCATTTGACTTGCTCCCATACCTTTTCAGTGGCAGTGCCCAAAGGTTCACTCAGTAGCCCCTGGGTTCAGAGGGACTGTCTTATGAGGAGAGGTTGGAGTAGGTTAAATTAGACCTGCACCCGCTGGGGTTTAGAGGAAGGGGGAAGGTGACGTGATTGAAATTTGCAAGACCCTTCGGGGGATTTGACAGGGGAGATGCGGAGAGGTTGTTTCCCCTTGTGGGAGTGTCTGAGGCCAGAGGGCGTAAAATCAGAATTAGGGGTCGCCCATTTGAGACAGGGATGAGGAGGAATCTTTTTCTCTCAGAGTAGAATTCTTTACTGCAGAAAGCGGTTGGGGCTGAGGTAGACAGATTTATAATCAGTGATGGAGGCAAGGATTATTATAAAAGGAGATTGGAATTGAGGATTCTCAGATCCACCAAGACTACACTGAATGATGGAGAACTCTCAATGGTCTTACTCACAGAATTTTAAAAAGTGCACTGGTAAACGGGAGAGAAATAAAAGTGATTTGCATTTAGGTTGAGCTTGTTTTGGCTCCAGGACGTGTTGACACAATTTAAACCAAGAATGGACTTGTTTTTTTTTCCCGAAGTGCTGCATTGGGTAAGGCAGAACTGTCAAATAGTGTAAGCGTTGGTTTGGGGAATGGGACAAAGTGGACATCTCGCGCAGGGTCAACGGACTGAGTGGCCTCCATTCTTCCAAATCAGAGAATCCCCACAGTGTGGAAACAGGCCCTTCGACCCAACTAGTCCACACCGGCCCTCCAAAGGATAGCCCACCCAAACCCATTCCCCTACTCTATTACTGTACATTTCCCCCTCACCTACACATCCCTGAACACTCTGGGCAATTTAGCACGGCCAATCCACCTTAACCTGCACATCTTTTGGACTGTGGGAGGAAATCGGAGCAAACCCAGGGAGAATGTGCAAATTCCACACAGATAGTTACCGGGAGCTGGAATCGAACCCGGGTTCCTGGCACTGTGAGGCAGCAGCGCTAACCACTGAGCCACTGGATCACCCCTTGTTGTGCTGTAAAACACTAGGCACCTACATGAAGCTGACGAACAATAGCAAAGCGGCTGATAATCCGCTGACAAAATGATTCCGACAGATTATTCTGCTTTATTTACCTCAGTCCATAGTCGGCTGCTAAATGTGAATGGTTGTTCAGCAATAGCTTTAAGATGTCACTAGCGACTGTAACAGATTCAGAGTGGTTAATCTACCTTCACCTGTACGTGCTCCTTCAACTGTCCTCAAATCACTGGCAAGGATACATCCTTTTACAGGTCTCCATCAGTTTGAGCACGTGCCAGAGTACAGCGGAGACAATCCACGCCCCTCGGGACTTGAAAGTGATAGTATGCACAGGGAATGGCCATCAGCGTCCACACACACCCTGTGGGCAGTTTGCAACATAATTATGGGTCCAAAGATGTGTAGATTAGGTGGATTGGCCCTGCTAGATTGGCCGTAGTGTCTAGAGATGTCTGGGTCTGCCACGTTAAAAACCCCACATGTGGGGTTAGGGTATGTGCTGAGGGGGGGGTGGTGGTGGGTCTGGGTGGGATGCTCTTCGGAGGGTCAGCTGAATGGCCTTCTTCCTGCACTGTAGGGATTCTGTGATTCTATAAAAGTCAGCTATAATTATAATCACAAACACAGGAAGTGCCCCAGGGAAACTCAGCAGGTCTGGTAATACCCGTGGAAGCAGAAAGCAGGGTTAGCGTTTCATGTCCCAGGAGGGATGTTCTTTTCGAATCAAAATGGCCAGTTTGGAATAACTCCACAGAAGTTGTCACCCTCTACTTACACATGAGTAATCCTTGACGTTAGTACTGCCTTATTCAGAGTCAGGTACCAGAGTGTCAGGATCTCTGACCGTCTTGTTTATTTTTATTTTGTTAAACAGTACAGTTTACAAACAGTTGACATTAACAGCTGTATACAGAGAGGCAGCAATTTTACAAGGGGAGAGGATTGGCAAAGCCAGACCCCAAACCCCACCGTTTATATCTAGAGGCAAGTTTAGAGTGGTGCTGGAAAAGCACAGCAGATCAGGCAGCTTTCCTCGGACCTGCCGTGTTTTTTCCAACGCCACTCTAATCTTGACTCTAATCTCCAGCATCTGAAGTCCTCACTTTCGTCCTGTTTATATCTGTCAGCCAGGGCTTCCTGATTGGACCAGGTTAACAGCCCCAATCGGGGAACTCAGATTCTCTGAGGCGTACCTTCCTGACTGCGTTACAGTCACTACAAGGTAATGCCTTTGTTCAACATTGCTGTCAAAATGCCAGAGTTCTGACCAATTTAGCTTCCTGTAAGCCATTGATATTATACGTTTTTATTGTAAGGTGGTATGACTGCTTGTAAAGTGAAATATTTGTGAATATTTATGAAGGCTGTCAATTAATTGGCATTAAACTTTAACACTAACTCATCTACTTGCTCCCACTTCCTTCTCTCAATTGTTCACACCTGGGCCTTTAATATACTAGGCCCGAAACCAGAGCTTCTCAAAGTGGGATCGAGAAATCACCCACCACCCTTCCCCACCATCCCCTCCCGCACCCTCCACCAACATCCTCACCGCATTTACAGCAAGCGTGGAGTATTAAAATATAACCACTGCCGAATCTGTGGGAATCACTGCTCTCAACTGAAGCCTGTGTAACTCACGGATGAGGCAGCAACAGGCTGAGGGGTGGGCGGTGTGGGGGGAGCTTGGGAGGATCTCTGGGTCACGCTCGTTCCTTTCTAGATGTTTCCAAGGCTTAACTTGCCTCCCCTACCTTCTCTAACACCCTCCTTCTTCCAGACGCTCCTGAAAAATCTACTTCACTGACCAAACCTTTCATCGCCTCTCCCAAATATCCTTTCATGCGCCCTCAATGTCCATCTGATCACCCTCCTGGAGATGTTCCTGCTAAGCTCAAGACCTAGTGGTATTAATGTGAGACTAATCTAGGCACTGAGTTTAAATCCTGTCCTTGGCTGTTGGTGGGATCTGGATTCAATCAAGAAAATAAATCAAAAACGTAGCGTCTAGTTGATGGCCATGACCTCATTGTTGTGGGGAACATCCATCTGGTTCACTACCGTCCTTTTACGGGAGAGAAATCTTACCCAGTTTGTGACTCCAGACACCAGAGCAATGTTTGGTCCCCTCTGGGCAATTAGGGATGGGTTCTAAATGCTGGTCCTAGCCAGAGTTGCTCATGTGCCATGAATGAGCTAAAAGAAAACATAGAAATGCATTTTACTTAGCACACATTAAAGTTATTCGTGTCATATGAAGACTGAGGGAGACTGTGTCCATTAGAGATGCGGCCTAATGGACTTTTTCACCCATAGAGATGTACAGCACGGAAACAGACCCTTCGGTCCAACCCGTCCACGCCGACCAGATATCCCAACCCAATCTAGTCCCACCTGCCAGCACCCGGCCCATATCCCTCCAAATTTTTACTGGGGATGCTGAGGAGGGAACTAACTTCCGACTCTCTTGCTCAATAACCTTCCCCTGAGGCCCCCTGTGATATAAAAACAGAAACTGCTGGAAAAGCTCAGCGGGTCTGGCAGCACCTGTGGAGAGAAATCAGAGTTGACGTTTCGAGGTCCAGTGACCCTTCCTCAGGACTGGTGGTAGCCTGGAAAATATTGGTTTTCATGCAGAAGATAGGGTGGGGGGGGGGGGGGGGGAGGGGGGGCGTGGGGAAGGTGGTAAGGAATAAATGATAGGTGGGGATAGAACCCAAACAGAGAGAAGAGCAGTTGGACAGACAAAGCAGTGGATAATGATCTATAGGAGGGTGAATAGGTATTAATGGGAACTGTTAATGGTTAACAGTGGTTGGTGTGTAAAAGCAGACTGTGATAGCAAGGCCAGGTTTATGGGGATTAGGGTAAGGATATGGGAGAGCTCAAGCCCTAAAGTTGTTGAACTCCATATTGAATCCAGAAGGCTGCAGGGTCCCCGAGTGGACAATGAGGTGCTGTTCTTCCAGCTTGTGCTGAGCTTCAGTGGAGCACTGCAGCAAGCCTGAGACACAGATGTTGGCCAGGGAACAGGGTGGGGTGGTGAAGCGGCAGGCAACTGGAAGCTCAGGCCCCCTGTGACATCTTGCAGCTGTGTAGAACCGCAGATTTCCCCAAACACGCACAGCAGACTGCCCTCTCCAGGATAAACCCGGCTCCTTTGAGGAGGGAGCTGGGATTTGGCGTCAACATCTGGAGACTGAGGGAGGAAGGAGACAGGCCGGGCCTACCCAGTCGTCTCAGTTGAAGCCGGGGCTGGCCAACAGAGGGCGATGACCCTGGTGGGCCCGTTACCCTGGCGACAATCAAGACGGTCGGAGAAAAGCAGAGGAGATGCAAGAGAGGAGGTTCCAACTTGTGCAGGAGTCCAGGGGACACAGCGTGATCATGAGGGGTCTCCCATTTAAGATGGAGATGAGAAAGAATTTGGAGCAAAGAATTAGATTCATCACCCACAGTGGAGACGGGACCTTTCGATATACCCAAGGCTGAACCGGACAGATTCCTGATCAGCGAGAGGGTCAAGGATTATTATGGAAACGGGACTACGCTAGACCAGCCACGAGCTTACTAAATGGGCTGAATGGCCTCCTTGTGCTCCTAGATCTGCTGTTCTTGTGAAACCAGAAAATGTAAAAGATTTTCCAATTGTTGCTAGGCACCTTAACCAAGCCGTGGATGGTCAGATTATTCAGACTCTAAACGTTACCTATTCACCACTAATAATAAGGAGCTCTGAGCATTGGTCAGGAATTACTTGGGAGGGAAGGTCCTCTCCCTTCGCCTTAACCCCCGCACAGCCCCCCCACACAACCCCCCCACCCCCCCCCACACACACCCACCCCGCACACACCCACACACACTCCCCTTGAACCCCACCCTCAGCCTCCAACCCGTCACTGACAGCCATTTCATTACCATTCAGTAATGAAGGGTAAATGTCTTCAATTGCAGCGTGTGTCATCCTGTAGATCCACTAGAAACATAGGCACAGACACACGCACAGACATATAGAAACATAGGCACAGACACACGCACAGACATATAGAAACATAGGCACAGACACACACACAGACATATAGAAACATAGGCACAGACATATAAAAACATAGGCACAGACACACACACACAGACATATAGAAACATAGGCACAGACATATAGAAACATAGGCACAGACACACGCACACACAGACATATAAAAACATAGGCACAGACACACACACACACACACACATATAGAAACATAGGCACAGACACGCACACACAGACATATAGAAACATAGGCACAGACACATGCAGAGACATATAGAAACATAGGCACAGACACACACACACAGACATATAGAAACATAGGCACACGCACACACACACATACACATGGACATAGGGCGGCACGGTGGCACAGTGGTTAGCACTGCTGCCTCACAGCACCAGGGACCCAGGTTCAATTCAGCCTCGGGTGACTGACTGTATGGAGTTTGCACATTCTCCCCGTGTCTGCGTGGGTTTCCTCCCACAATCCAAAAATGTGCAGGTTAGGTGAATTGGCCATGCTAAATTGCCCGTAGTGTTAGGTAAAGGGTAAATGTAGGGGTATGGGTGGGTTGCGCTTCGGCGGGGCGGTGTGGACTTGTTGGGCCAAAGGGCCTGTTTCCACACTGTAGGTAATCTAAGTATATAGAAACATAGGCACAGACACATACGCACAGACGTATAGAAACATAGGCACAGACACATACACACAGATGTATAGAAACATAGGCACAGACACATACGCACAGACATATAGAAACATAGACACAGACACATACACACAGATGTATAGAAACATAGGCACAGACACACACACACAGACATATATAAACATAGACACATACACACAGACATATAGAAACATAGGCACAGACATATATAAACATAGACACAGACACACATACACACAGACATATAGAAACACAGGCACAGACACACACAGAGACATATAGAAACATAGGCACAGACACACACACAGACATATAGAAACACACAGACATACACACACAGAGAAATATACAAACATAGGCACAGACACACGCACGCAGAAACATATAGAAACATAGACACAGGCACACACTGTCATATAGAAACATAGGCACAGACACACATACATATAGAAACATAGGTACAGACACATGCACATATAGAAACGTAGGCAAAGACACACACACAGACGTATATTAACATAGGCACAGGCACACACACGCAGAGACATATACAAACATATGCACACACACACATGTAGAAACATAGGGACAAACATGCACACAGAGAGACATATAGACACAGACACATATAGGCACAGACACATACCCACACAGACATATAGAAACACAGGGACAGACACACACACAGAGACATATATAAACACAGGCACAGGCACACACACACAGACATATAGAAACATAGACACAGACACACATGCGCAGAAACAAACAGAAACATGGGTACAGACACACACACATATAGAAACATAGGCACTGACACAAACAAACACATAGAGACACAGAGACATATAGAAACATAGGCACAGACACACACACAGAGATATATAGAAACATAGGTACAGACAGACACGCAAAGACATATAGACACATAGGTACAGACACGTACACACACAGACATATAGATACATAGGCACAGACAAACACACACACACAGACATATAGAAACATGGGCAGAGACACACACACATATAGAAACATAGGCACTGACACAAACAAACACATAGAGACACAGAGACATATAGAAACATAGGCACAGACACACACACACAGACATATAGAAACATAGGTACAGGACCACATAGAGACATATAGAAACATAGGCACAGACACACTGTCATATAGAAACATACGCACAAACACACAAACACACATACATATAGAAACATAGGCACAGACACACACACAGACATATAGAAACGCAGGCACAGACACACACACACTGATTTATAGAAACATAGGCACAGACACACACGCAGAAACGTAGAGAGACATAGACACAGACACAGACAGTCATATAGAAACGTACTCACAAACACACAGACATATAGAAACATAGGCACAGACATACACACAGACATATAGAAACATAGGCACAGACACACACATGCAGAGACATATACAAACATAGGCACACACACATGCAGAGACATATAGAAACATAGGGACAAACACGCACACACAGACATATAGACACATAGGCGCAGACACACATACACACAGACATATAGAAACATAGACACAAACACACATGCACACAGACATATATAAACACAGGCACACATATACACAGACATATAGAAACACAGGCACAGACACACATGCACACAGACATATATAAACACAGGCACAGACACACACAGACATATAGAAACATAGGCACAGACACACACACAGACATATAGAAACATAGGCACAGACACACACAGAGACATATAGAAACATAGGCACAGACACACAAACGCAGTGACATATAGAAACATAGGCACAGACACACACACAGAGATATATAGAAACATAGGTACAGACAGACACGCAAAGACATATAGACACATAGGTACAGACACGTACACACACAGACATATAGATACATAGGCACAGACAAACACACACACACAGACATATAGAAACATGGGCAGAGACACACACACATATAGAAACATAGGCACTGACACAAACAAACACATAGAGACACAGAGACATATAGAAACATAGGCACAGACACACACACACAGACATATAGAAACATAGGTACAGGACCACATAGAGACATATAGAAACATAGGCACAGACACACTGTCATATAGAAACATACGCACAAACACACAAACACACATACATATAGAAACATAGGCACAGACACACACACAGACATATAGAAACGCAGGCACAGACACACACACACTGATTTATAGAAACATAGGCACAGACACATACGCACAGACGTATAGAAACATAGGCACAGACACATACACACAGATGTATAGAAACATAGGCACAGACACATACGCACAGACATATAGAAACATAGACACAGACACATACACACAGATGTATAGAAACATAGGCACAGACACACACACACAGACATATATAAACATAGACACATACACACAGACATATAGAAACATAGGCACAGACATATATAAACATAGACACAGACACACATACACACAGACATATAGAAACACAGGCACAGACACACACAGAGACATATAGAAACATAGGCACAGACACACACACAGACATATAGAAACACACAGACATACACACACAGAGAAATATACAAACATAGGCACAGACACACGCACGCAGAAACATATAGAAACATAGACACAGGCACACACTGTCATATAGAAACATAGGCACAGACACACATACATATAGAAACATAGGTACAGACACATGCACATATAGAAACGTAGGCAAAGACACACACACAGACGTATATTAACATAGGCACAGGCACACACACGCAGAGACATATACAAACATATGCACACACACACATGTAGAAACATAGGGACAAACATGCACACAGAGAGACATATAGACACAGACACATATAGGCACAGACACATACCCACACAGACATATAGAAACACAGGGACAGACACACACACAGAGACATATATAAACACAGGCACAGGCACACACACACAGACATATAGAAACATAGACACAGACACACATGCGCAGAAACAAACAGAAACATGGGTACAGACACACACACATATAGAAACATAGGCACTGACACAAACAAACACATAGAGACACAGAGACATATAGAAACATAGGCACAGACACACACACAGAGATATATAGAAACATAGGTACAGACAGACACGCAAAGACATATAGACACATAGGTACAGACACGTACACACACAGACATATAGATACATAGGCACAGACAAACACACACACACAGACATATAGAAACATGGGCAGAGACACACACACATATAGAAACATAGGCACTGACACAAACAAACACATAGAGACACAGAGACATATAGAAACATAGGCACAGACACACACACACAGACATATAGAAACATAGGTACAGGACCACATAGAGACATATAGAAACATAGGCACAGACACACTGTCATATAGAAACATACGCACAAACACACAAACACACATACATATAGAAACATAGGCACAGACACACACACAGACATATAGAAACGCAGGCACAGACACACACACACTGATTTATAGAAACATAGGCACAGACACACACGCAGAAACGTAGAGAGACATAGACACAGACACAGACAGTCATATAGAAACGTACTCACAAACACACAGACATATAGAAACATAGGCACAGACATACACACAGACATATAGAAACATAGGCACAGACACACACATGCAGAGACATATACAAACATAGGCACACACACATGCAGAGACATATAGAAACATAGGGACAAACACGCACACACAGACATATAGACACATAGGCGCAGACACACATACACACAGACATATAGAAACATAGACACAAACACACATGCACACAGACATATATAAACACAGGCACACATATACACAGACATATAGAAACACAGGCACAGACACACATGCACACAGACATATATAAACACAGGCACAGACACACACAGACATATAGAAACATAGGCACAGACACACACACAGACATATAGAAACATAGGCACAGACACACACAGAGACATATAGAAACATAGGCACAGACACACAAACGCAGTGACATATAGAAACATAGGCACAGACACACACACAGAGATATATAGAAACATAGGTACAGACAGACACGCAAAGACATATAGACACATAGGTACAGACACGTACACACACAGACATATAGATACATAGGCACAGACAAACACACACACACAGACATATAGAAACATGGGCAGAGACACACACACATATAGAAACATAGGCACTGACACAAACAAACACATAGAGACACAGAGACATATAGAAACATAGGCACAGACACACACACACAGACATATAGAAACATAGGTACAGGACCACATAGAGACATATAGAAACATAGGCACAGACACACTGTCATATAGAAACATACGCACAAACACACAAACACACATACATATAGAAACATAGGCACAGACACACACACAGACATATAGAAACGCAGGCACAGACACACACACACTGATTTATAGAAACATAGGCACAGACACACACGCAGAAACGTAGAGAGACATAGACACAGACACAGACAGTCATATAGAAACGTACTCACAAACACACAGACATATAGAAACATAGGCACAGACATACACACAGACATTTAGAAACATAGGCACAGACACACACACGCAGAGACATATACAAACATAGGCACACTTACACATGCAGAGACATATAGAAACATAGGGACAAACACGCACACACAGACATATAGACACATAGGCGCAGACACACATACACACAGACATATAGAAACATAGACACAAACACACATGCACACAGACATATATAAACACAGGCACACATATACACAGACATATAGAAACACAGGCACAGACACACATGCACACAGACATATATAAACACAGGCACAGACACACACAGACATATAGAAACATAGGCACAGACACACACACACAGACATATAGAAACATAGGCACAGACACACACAGAGACATATAGAAACATAGGCACAGACACACAAACGCAGTGACATATAGAAACATAGGCACAGACACACACACACAGACATATAGAAACATAGGCACAGACACACACAGAGACATATAGAAACATAGGCACAGACACACAAACGCAGTGACATATAGAAACATAGGCACAGACACACACAGCCATAAAGAAACATAGGCACAGACACACACAGACATATAAAAAAAATAGGCACAAACACACACTCACACAGACATATAGACACATGGGCACAGACACACACACGCAGAAATGTATAGAAACATAGACACAGACACACACAGTCATATAGAAATATACGCATAAACACACAAACACACATACGTATAGAAACATAGGCACAGACACACACAGACATATAGAAACATAGGCACAGACACACACACACACACTGATTTATAGAAACATAGGCACAGGCACACACACAGAAACGTATAGGGACATAGACACAGACACACACAGTCATATAGAAACATACGCACAAACACACATACATATAGAAACATAGGCACAGACATACACACAGACATATAGAAACATAGGCACAGACACACACACAGACGTATAGAAACATAGGCACAGACACACACACGCAGAGACATATACAAACATAGGCACACACACACATGCAGAGACATATAGAAACATAGGGACAAACACGCACACACAGACATATAGACACATAGGCGCAGACACACATACACACAGACATATAGAAACATAGACACAAACACACATGCACACAGACATATATAAACACAGGCACACATATACACAGACATATAGAAACACAGGCACAGACACACACAGACATATAGAAACATAGGCACAGACACACACACACAGACATATAGAAACATAGGCACAGACACACACAGAGACATATAGAAACATAGGCACAGACACATACACACAGACATATAGACACATAGGCACAGACACACAAATGCAGTGACATATAGAAACATAGGCACAGACACACACAGACATAAAGAAACATAGGCACAGACACACACAGACATATACAAAAAATAGGCACAAACACACACTCACACAGACATATAGACACATGGGCACAGACACACACACGCAGAAATGTATAGAAACATAGACACAGACACACACAGTCATATAGAAACATACGCACAAACACACAAACACATATACGTTTAGAAACATAGGCACAGACACACACAGACATATAGAAACATAGGCACAGACACACACACACACACACTGATTTATAGAAACATAGGCACAGGCACACACGCAGAAATGTATAGGGACATAGACACAGACACACACAGTCATATAGAAACATACGCACAAACACACATACATATAGAAACATAGGCACAGACATACACACAGACATATAGAAACATAGGCACAGACACACACACAGACGTATAGAAACATAGGCACAGACACACACACACGCAGAGACATATACAAACATAGGCACACACACATGCAGAGACATATAGAAACATAGGGACAAACACGCACACACACAGACATATAGACACATAGGCGCAGACACACATACACACAGACATATAGAAACACAGGCACAGACACACATGCACACAGACATATATAAACACAGGCACAGACACACACAGACATATAGAAACATAGGCACAGACACACACACAGACATATAGAAACATAGGCACAGACACACACAGATACATATAGAAACATAGGCACAGACACATACACACAGACATATAGACACATAGGCACAGACACACAAACGCAGTGACATATAGAAACATAGGCACAGACACACACAGACATATACAAAAAATAGGCACAAACACACACTCACACAGACATATAGACACATGGGCACAGACACACACATGCAGAAATGTATAGAAACATAGACACAGACACACACAGTCATATAGAAACATACGCACAAACACATAAACACACATACGTATAGAAACATAGGCACAGACACACACAGACATATAGAAACATAGGCACAGACACACACACACACTGATTTATAGAAACATAGGCACAGGCACACACGCAGAAACATATAGGGACATAGACACAGACACACACAGTCATATAGAAACATACGCACAAACACACATACATATAGAAACATAGGCACAGACATACACACAGACATATAGAAACATAGGCACAGACACACACAGAGACGTATAGAAACATAGGCACACACACACGCAGAGACATATACAAACATAGGCACACACACACATGCAGAGACATATAGAAACATAGGGACAAACACGCACACACACAGACATATAGACACATAGGCGCAGACACACATACACACAGACATATAGAAACATAGACACAAACACAAAGACACACAGACATACAAAAACATAGGCACAGGCACACATATACACAGACATATAGAAACACAGGCACAGACACACATGCACACAGACATATATAAACACAGGCACAGACACACACAGACATATAGAAACATAGGCACAGGCACACACACACTCACAGACATATAGAAACATAGGCACAGACACACACAGAGACATATAGAAACATAGGCACAGGCACATACACACAGACATATAGACACATAGGCACAGACACACAAACACAGTGACATATAGAAACATAGGCACAGACACACACACAGACATATACAAAAAATAGGCACAAACACACACTCACACAGGCATATAGACACATGGGCACAGACATACACACGCAGTGACATAAAGAAGCATAGGCACAGACACACACACGCAGAAACGTATAGAAACATAGACACAGACACACACAGTCATATAGAAACGTACTCACAAACACACAGACATATAGAAACATAGGCACAGACACACACAGAGACGTATAGAAACATAGGCACAGACACACACGCAGAGACATATACAAACATAGGCACACACACACATGCAGAGACATATAGAAACATAGGGACAAACATGCACACACACAGACATATAGACACATAGGCGCAGACACACATACACACAGACATATAGAAACATAGGCACAAACACAAAGACACACAGACATACAAAAACATAGGCACAGGCACACATATACACAGACATATAGAAACACAGGCACAGGCACACATGCACACAGACATATATAAACACAGGCACAGACACACACAGACATATAGAAACATAGGCACAGACACACACACACAGACATATAGAAACATAGGCACAGACACACGCAGAGACATATAGAAACATAGGCACAGACACATATGCACAGACATATAGACACATAGGCACAGACACACAAACGCAGTGACATATAGAAACATAGGCACAGACACACACACACAGACATAAAGAAATATAGGCACAGACACACACACAGACATATACAAAAAAAGGCACAAACACACACTCACACAGACATATAGACACATGGGCACAGGCACACTCACGCAGTGACATAAAGAAGCATAGGCACAGACACACACACATGCAGAAACGTATAGAAACGTAGACACAGACACACACAGTCATATAGAAACGTACTCACAAACACACAAACACACATACATATAGAAACATAGGCACAGACATACACACAGACATATATAAACATAGGCACAGACACACACAGAGACGTAGAGAAACATAGGCACAGACACACGCACGCAGAGACATATACAAACATAGGCATACACACACATGCAGAGACATATACAAACATAGGGACAAACACGCACACACACAGACATATAGACACATAGGCGCAGACACACTTACACACAGACATATAGAAACATAGACACAAACACAAAGACACACAGACATACAAAAACATAGGCACAGTCACACATATACACAGACATATAGAAACACAGGCACACACACGCAGAGACGTATACAAACATAGGCACAGACACTCACACACAGACATGTAGAAACATAGGCACAGACACATATACACAGACATATAGAAACACAGGCACAGACACACACATGCAGAGACAGATAGAAACATAGGCACAGACACACACACACACACATATAGAAAGACAGACACACACACAGACATATAGAAACATAGGCACACACACATAGACATATAGAAACATAGGCACAGACACATACACACAGACATATAGACACATAGGCACAGACACACAAACGCAGTGACATATAGAAACACAGGCACACGCACACACACGCAGAAACATATAGAAACATAGACAAAGACACACACAGATATATATAAACACAGGCACAGACACACACACAGAGATATATAGAAACATAGGCACAGACACACACACAGACATATAGAAACATAGGCACAGACACATACACACAGACATATAGACACATCGGCACAGACACACACATGCAGTGACATATAGAAACATAGGCACAGACACACACACGCAGAAACATATAGAAACATAGGCATAGACACACACACAGACATATAGAAACATAGGCACAGACACACCTACACGTAGACATATAGAAACACAGGCACAGACACACACACAGATATATATAGAAACATAGGCACAGACACACACACAGACATATAGAAACATAGGCACAGACACATACACACAGACATATAGACACATCGGCACAGACACACACATGCAGTGACATATAGAAACATAGGCACAGACACACACACGCAGAAACATATAGAAACATAGGCATAGACACACACACAGACATATAGAAACATAGGCACAGACACACCTACACGTAGACATATAGAAACACAGGCACAGACATACACACAGATATATATATATATAAACATAGGCACAGACACACATACATATAGAAACATAGGCACAGACATACACACAGACATATATAAACATAGGCACAGACACACACAGAGACGTAGAGAAACATAGGCACAGACACACGCACGCAGAGACATATACAAACATAGGCATACACACACATGCAGAGACATATACAAACATAGGGACAAACACGCACACACACAGACATATAGACACATAGGCACAGACACACATACACACAGACATATAGAAACATAGACACAAACACAAAGACACACAGACATACAAAAACATAGGCACAGTCACACATATACACAGACATATAGAAACACAGGCACACACACGCAGAGACGTATACAAACATAGGCACAGACACACACACGCAGAAACATATAGAAACATAGGCATAGACACACACACAGACATATAGAAACATAGGCACAGACACACATACACGTAGACATATAGAAACACAGGCACAGACACACACACAGATATATATATATAGGCACAGACACACACAGACACATATAGAAACATAGGCACAGACACATACACACAGACATATAGACACATCGGCACAGACACACACACATGCAGTGACATATAGAAACATAGGCACAGACACACACACGCAGAAACATATAGAAACATAGGCATAGACACACACACAGACATATAGAAACATAGGCACAGACACACATACACGTAGACATATAGAAACACAGGCACAGACACACACACACACAGACATGTAGACACATGGGCACAGACACACACACTGACATATAGAAACATAGGCACAGACACACACACACACAGACATGTAGACACATGGGCACAGACACACACACTGACATATAGAAACATAGGCACAGACACACACACACACACAGACGTATAGAAACATAGGCACAGACACACGCAGAGACATATACAAACATAGACACACACACACATGCAGAGACATATAGAAACATAGACACAGACACATACACACGGACATATAGAAACATAGACACAGACACACACATGCAGTGACATATAGAAACACAGGCACAGACACACATGCAGAAACATAGACACACACACACACATGCATATATAAACACAGGTACAGACACACTCAGAGAAATATAGAAACATAGGCACAGACACATACACACAGACATATAGGCACATAGGCACAGACACACACACATAGTGACATATAGAAACATAGGCACAGACAAACACACACAGAAACATATAGAAACATAGACACAGACACACACACAGACATATATAAACACAGGCACAGACACACACACATATAGAATAATAGGCACTGACACAAACAAACACATAGAGACACAGAGACATATAGAAACATAGGCACAGACACACACACAGAGATATATAGAAACATAGGTACAGACAGACACGCAAAGACATATAGACACATAGGTACAGACACGTACACACACAGACATATAGATACATAGGCACACACACACACACACACACACACACAGACATATACAAATATGGGCACAGGCACACATACAGACATATAAAAACATAGGCACAGACACACACATATAGAAACATAGGCACTGACACAAACAAACACATAGAGACACAGAGACATATAGAAACATAGGCACAGGCACACACACACGGACATATAGAAACATTGGCACAGACACACACGGAGAGACATATAGAAACATAGGCACAGACACACACAGAGACATATAGAAACATAGGCACAGACATACACACACAGAAACATATAGAAACATAGACACAGACACACACACAGACATATATAAACACAGGCACAGACACACACACATATAGAAACATAGGCACTGACACAAACAAACACATAGAGACACAGAGACATATAGAAACATAGGCACAGACACACACACAGAGATATATAGAAACATAGGTACAGACAGACACGCAAAGACATATAGACACATAGGTACAGACACGTACACACACAGACATATAGATACATAGGCACACACACACAGAGACATATACAAATATGGGCACAGGCACACATACAGACATATAAAAACATAGGCACAGACACACACATATAGAAACATAGGCACTGACACAAACAAACACATAGAGACACAGAGACATATAGAAACATAGGCACAGGCACACACACACACGGACATATAGAAACATTGGCACAGACACACACGCAGAGACATATAGAAACATAGGCACAGACACACACAGAGACATATAGAAACATAGGCACAGACACACACACACAGAAAATAGAAACATAGGCACAGACACACGCGCACTAGTGACATATAGAAACATAGGCACAGGCACACACACACACACAGACATATTGAAACATAGGCACAGACACATAGAGAGACATATAGAAACATAGGCACAGACACACACACAGACATATAGAAACTAAGGCACAGGCACACACGCACACACAGACATATAGAAACATAGGCACAGGCACAGATACACATATAGAAACATAGGCACAGACACATACACATAGACATATAGAAACATAGGCACAGACACTTACCCACAGAGTCATATAGAAGCACAGGCACAGACACACACACGCAGAGGCATATAGAAACATAGGCACAGGTACACACATGAAGAGACATATAGAAACACAGGTCCAAGCACACACACGCACAGACATATAGAAACATAGGCACAGACACTTACCCGCAGAGTCATATAGAAGCATAGGCACAGACACACAGACACAGACATATAGAAACATAGGCACAGGCACACACACACACACACACACACACACACAGACTTACAGAAACATAGGCACATACGTGCGCACAGAAACATAGGCACTGACACAAACAAACACATAGAGACATAGAGACATATAGAAACATAGGCACAGACACACACACACAGACATATAGAAACAGAGGTACAGAGACACGCAAAGACAAATAGACACATAGGCACAGACATGCACACACAGACATATAGATACATAGGCACAGACATGCACACACAGACATATAGATACATAGGCACAGACACACACACACACACACACACACACACACACATACAAATATGGGCACAGACACACACACATATAGAAACATAGGCACTGACACAAACAAACACATAGAGACACAGAGACATATATAAAACATAGGCACAGACATACACACAGACATATAGAAACATGGTTACAGACACACAGAGAGACATATAGAAACATAGGCACAGACACATACACAGGCATATAGAAACATAGGCACAGGCACACAAAGACATATAGAAACATAGGCACAGGCACACACACAGACATATAAAAACATAGGCACAGACACACACACACACACACACACATATAGAAACATGGGCACAGGCACACACACATATAGAAACATAGGCACTGACACAAACAAACACATAGAGACACAGAGACATATAGAAACATAGGCACAGACACACACAGAGAGACATATAGAAACATAGGCACAGACACGCATACACACAGGCATATAGAAACTTAGGCACAGTCATATAGAAACATAGGCACAGACACACGCATGCAGAGACATATAGAAACATAGGCACAGACACACACAGACATATAGAAACATAGGCACAGACACACACAGAGAGACATATAGAAACATAGGCACAGACACACACACGCATGGAAAATAGAAACATAGGCACAGACACACGCGCACCAGCGACATATAGAAACATAGGCACAGACACACACAGAGACATATAGAAACATAGGCACAGACACACACACACAAACATATAGAAACATAGGCACAGACACACACAGAGAGACATATAGAAACATAGGCACAGACACACACGCACGGAAAATAGAAACATAGGCACAGAAACACGCGCACCAGCGACATATAGAAACATAGGCACATACACACACAGAGACATATAGAAACATAGGCACAGACAGACACACACAGGCATATAGAAACTTAGGCACAGGCACACACGCACACACAGATATATAGAAACATAGGCAGGGGCACAGATACACATATAGAAACATAGGCACAGACACACACACACAGACATATAGAAACATAGGCACAGACACTTACCCGCAGAGTCATATAGAAGCACAGGCACAGACACACATACGCAGAGGCATATAGAAACATAGGCACAGGCACACACACGAAGAGACATATAGAAACATAGGCACAGACACACACACGAAGAGACATATAGAAACATAGGCACAGGCACACACACACACACACACACACTTATGGAAACATAGGCACATACGCGCACACAGACATATAGAAACATATGCACAAACACACATACACACAGACATATAGAAACATAGGCACATACACTCACAGACATATGGAAACATAGGCACAGACACACACACACAGACATATAGGAACATAGGCACAGACACACACACAGACACATATAGATACATATGCACAGACGCACTCACACAGATATATAGAAATATAGGCACAGACACACACACACACACAGACATATAGAAATATAGGCACAGACACACCACAGACATATAGGAACATAGGGAGAGACATGCACACACACAGACATATTGAAACTAAGGCACAGACACACTCACAGAGAGTCATATAGAAACATAGGCACAGACACACACATACACACAGACATATAGAGACATAGGCACAGACACACACACACACAGACAAATAGAAACATAGGCACAGACTCATACACACAGGCATTTAGACACATAGGCACAGACACGCAGACAGACATATAGAAACATAGGCACAGACATATAGAAACATACACACAGACACACACACACAGACATATAGAAATATAGGCACAGACTCAAACACACACAGACATATAGAAACATATGCACAGACCCGCACACACACACACACACAGATATATAGAAACACAAAAACTGACACACACACACACAGACATATAGAAACACTGGCACAGACCCACACATGCAGAGACACATAGAAACATATGCAAAGACAAGAACACGCACAGACATATAGAAACATAGGCACAGACACACACATACACACAGACATATAGAGACATAGGCACAGACACACACGCACACAGACATATAGAAACAGGCACAGACACACACAGAGACATATAGAAACATAGGCACAGACACACACAGAGGCATATAGAAACATAGGCACAGGCACACACACAGAGACATATAGAAACATAGGCACATACGCGCACACAGACATATAGAAACATATGCACAAACACACATACACACAGACATATAGAAACATAGGCACATACACACGCAGACATATAGAAACATAGACACAGACACACACATACACACAGACATATAGAGACACAGGCACAGACACACACACACACACACAGACATATAGAAACATAGGCACAGACACACAGACAGACATATAGAAACATAGACACAGACACACACACACAGACATATAGAAACATAGACACAGACACACACACACAGACATATAGAAAGATAGGCACAGGCACGCACACACACAGACATATAGAAACATAGACACAGACACACACACACACACACACACAGACATATAGAAACATAGGCACAGACACACAGACAGACATATAGAAACATAGGCACAGACACACAGACAGACATATAGAAACATAGACACAGACACACACACACAGACATATAGAAAGATAGGCACAGGCACGCACACACACAGACTTATAGAAACATAGGCACATACGCACACACAGACATATAGAAACATATGCACAAACACACATACACACAGACATATAGAAACATAGGCACATACACACAGAGACATATAGAAACATAGGCACATAGACACACAGACATATAGAGACATAGGCACAGACACACACACGCAGAGACATATCGAAACATAGGCATAGACACACACACGCACGCAGAGACATATAGAAACATAGGCACAGACACACACACTGACATATAGAAACATAGGCACAGGCACGCACACACACAGACTTATAGAAACATAGGCACTGACACACACACACACACACACACACACACACAGATATATAATCATGCACACCCACGCACATCATTATTCTCTGCATGTTGCATAGCTGCAGACACACACACTGACACAGACACACAGATATGTACACACCACCCACCCACAGGGAGGCATAGAGAGGGACAGATAGACATACACATACACACATCCAAAGAGATAGGTATACATGCTTTTACAGATATACCAACACACATACACAGATATACACCCACTAACACACACACACACACCCCAAAACAGATACATAATTATCCCCTCACACCAACACATAGATATTGATATGTACACATGCACACAGACACACACCATCGCACAGATACCGATATTCACACATGCACAGACACACACAGTCACAGAGCCCAACATAGACACACCAGCACCCATCCAACATACACACAGATATACACACACACACCAATGAACAGATATACATACACATGCTCACAGACACACACCAACAGACATATATACATACACACGCACATAGACACACACCAACACACAGATATACACAGATGTGCATGAAACACGCACACACGTACAGATATACACAGACATGCACACACACACATACCAACACACAGATATAGACAGACATGCACACAGACACACACACACACACAGATATACACAGACATGTACACAGACACACACACACACACAGATATACACAGACATGCATACAGACATAGAGATACGAACACACAGATATACACGGACACCCACACAGACACATACCAACATACAGATATACACACATATGCACACAGACACACACCAACACACAGATATTCACAGATGTGCATGACACCCGCACACATATACACAGATATACACAGACATGCACACAGACACATACACAGATATACACAGACTTGCACACAGACACACACACACAGATATACACAGTCATGCACACAGACACACACACAGATATACACAGACATGCACACAGACACACACACAGATATACACAGACTTGCACACAGACACACACACACAGATATACACAGACATTCACACAGAAACACACACCAGACACATACACACAGATATACACAGACATGCACATAGACACACACAGATATACATAGACATGCACACATACACATACACACACAGATATACACAGACATGCACACAGACACACACACAGATATACACAGTCATGCACACAGAAACACACACCACACAATACACACAGACATGCACACAGGCACACACACACAGATATACACAGACATGCACACAGACACACACCAACAGACATATATACATACACACGCACATAGACACACACCAACACACAGATATACACAGATGTGCATGAAACACGCATACACACAGATATACACAGACATGCACACACACATACCAACACACAGATATACACAGACATGTACACAGACACACACACACAGATATACACAGACATGCATACAGACATAGAGATACAAACACACAGATATACACAGACACCCACACAGACACATACCAACATACAGATATACACACATATGCACACAGACATACACCAACACACAGATATACACAGATGTGCATGACACACGCACACACATACACACAGATATACACAGACATGCACACAGACACATACACAGATATACACAGACATGCACACAGACACGCACACAGATATACAGACATGCACACAGAAACACACACAGATATACACAGATATGCACACACACACAAATATACACAGACATGCACACAGGCACATATACACAGATATACACAGACATTCACACAGAAACACACACCACACACATACACACAGATATACACAGACATGCACACAGACACACACACAGATATACACAGACATGCACACAGACACACACAGATATACACAGTCATGCACACAGAAACACGTACTACACAATACACACAGATATACACAGACATGCACACAGACACACAGATATACACAGACATGAACACACACAGATATACACAGACATGCACACAGACACACACACAGATATACACAGACATGCACACACACACATCAACACACAGATACACACAGACATGCACACAGACACACAACAACACACAGATATGTGCAGACATGCACACAGGCGCACACACACACACCAACACACAGACATGCATACAGACACACACATTTGTGGAGACACGCACACAGACACACACTAACACACACACACACCGACACACAGACATGCACACCGATACACACCAACACAGACAAGTACACAGACACATACACACAGATGTACACAGACATGCACACAGACATAGAGATACGAACACACAGATATACACGGACACCCACACAGACACATACCAACATACAGATATACACAGATGTGCATGACACATGCACATACATACACACAGATATACACAGACATGAACAGAGACACACAAACAGATATACATAGACAGACACACACACAGATATACACAGACATGCACACACAACACAGATATACACAGACATGCACATAGACACACACACACAGATATACACAGACATTCACACAGAAACACACACCACACACATACACACAGATATACACAGACACACACTGATATACACATTCACACAGAAACACACACCACACAATACACACAGATATACACAGACATGCACACAGACACACACACACAGATATACACAGACATGCACACACACACAACACAGATATACACAGACATGCACACAGACACACATACACAGATATACACAGACATTCACACAGACACACACAACACAGATATACACAGACATGCACACAGACACACACATACACAGATATACACAGACATTCACACAGAAGCACACACCACACACATACACACAGATACACACAGATATACACAGACACACACAGATATACACAGACATGCACACAGAAACACATACTACACAATACACACAGATATACACAGACATGCACACAGACACACACACAGATATACACAGACATGAACACACACAGATATACACAGACATGCACACAGACATGCACACACACACACACACACACCAACACACAGATACATACAGACATGCACACAGACACACAGAGATATACACAGACATACACACACACACCAACACACAGATATACACAGACAGGCACACAGACACACACACAGATATACACAGACATGCACACACACACACCAACACACAGATACACACAGACATGCACACAGACACACACAGATATACACAGACATGCACACATACACACCAACACACAGATATACACAGACATGCACACACACACATACACACATAGATATACACAGACATGCACACAGATATACACAGACATGCACACAGATATACACAGACATGCACACACACACCAACACACAGATATACACAGACATGCGCACAGACACACAGACACACACACACAAACAGATATACGCTGACAAGCACACAGACACACACACACAGATATACACAGACATGCACACAGACACACACACACACATGTGCACACACACACACAGATATACACAGATATGCACACAGACACACAGACACGAATACACAGATATACACGGACACCCACACAGACACATACCAACACACAGATATACACACACATGCACACAGACACACATCAACACACAGATATTCACGGACACACATACAGACACACACCAACACACAGATATGTGCAGACATGCACACAGGCGCACACACACACACACACACCGACACACAGACATGCACACACACACACACACACCCCAACACACAGATATACACAGACATGCACACAGACACACACATATGTGGAGACATGCAGACACACACTAACACACAGGCACACATACACACCGACACACAGATATACACAGACATGCACACAGACACACACATATGTGGAGACATGCAGACATACACTAACACACAGGCACACACACACACCGACACACAGACATGCACACAGATACGCACCAACAGAGATATACACAGACATACACACAGATACATGCACACACCCCAACACACATATATACACAGACATACACACACAGATATACACAGACATGTGCACACACACCAACACACAGATATAGAGAGACACACAGACACACACACACATCAACACACAGATATACACAAACATACACACACACACCAACACACAGATATAGAGAGACACACACAGACACACACACATCAACACACAGATATACACAGACATGCACACAGACATATGCAGAGACGCAGAGACTGATATGTGCACCAACAGAATGTAATATTTTATATTAACACATTCCATTAGCTTTGTGTTACTTCTGAAAATGATATCATTTGTTGTGTGCAATCTTTAGTGAAAGATCTGTCTGTATCCCCTTTCTTGTTATAACATCATTCACAAGCTTCCCGTTTAGCTGGGGCACAGTGCAACAGAGTTTCCTAGACACAAGGAAAATATTTCGGAACCTCCTGCCAACTCAATCAATATGCTGATCCCTCTCCCCACATCGATTCTGGCCTTCTCCCCCCCCCCCCCCCCTCATTCCATTGACTCCACTACCTTTCCCCAGACACATGTTTCCCACATGCAGTGAAACCGAGCAGGATTTGTTTAAGCTTAATTCAATTTTCCCACAACACTCCTCCAGACCACCATGAACCGGAAAAGTCTTCCTGCTATTAGTGTGTGAGAGATGAGATTCCGTGTGCCGACTCTGCTCCCTGTTTGAAGCAGAGGTGGGGGTGGGGGGAGGAAGAGACAGGAGTTGGAGGGGGGAGGAAGGATTATTTTCCTGACAACTCACGAACAGCAGGTTTGTGTGCTTCAGAGGGGGACCTGGTTCCTAGTTAATTTGTTCGGGAAAAGAGTGTGGAGAGAGAATTAATCAGGAGATAAGTCATTAACTGGAGGGTCCTGTCAAGATTATGAGGCTCTGATTGAAATGTATCGAAACTTGCTGGAGAGAGAGAGAGAGAGAGACATCAGGACTCACAGGCAAGAATGCCAAATTTCAAGTCATAATAACAATTCATGCTATTGGAGAAAAGAGTGGTAATCGATTGGCAAGTCAACTCTGATTGGCTAAGATGTGGCCATGGGAAATACAAACTATTGGCTTCTTTTGGAGAACAGTGAGTCCATGAGGCACCTACAACCCCTTGCCCTTAAAACCATTAAAGCTTAAGAAATAGGAGTAGATCACAAATTTTTAAGAGATGGCCCTTTATTTGGCACATCCAGTGTTTCTTCTTTCTCAGGGAGAATACGAGACTCTGATCCTGAGCGGTAGTGCCCCTGCCTCTGAGCCGGGGGGTCCAGAGGGGCGGTGGGTCCCAACCTCTCCAGAGGTGTGTCACAACAGCCCTGAACAGGTCGGGTTGGGAAAACATCACTGACGCCAGGAGCTTGCTCTGCCCTGTGCCCCTCTCCTGAGGTGAGTCACACCCACTGCCTTTGTCGGTCACAATGGGAGAGTCAGGGTCTTTCTGTGCCCACCGCGGGGCAATGACCATCCAGCTCAAAATGCCCCTTGGTCGCCCTGCCCAGTCCCTTAGCACAGCGCTGGCAGTGATCTCATTGCCAGGTTTGTGGATCGGAATGGGCTCCCTGATGATGTCCCCCTCCCAAGAGCCATCGTGAAATTGTAGCCCATCCCCCACAATTTCCACCTTTCACAATGGCTTGAAATTTGGCATTCTTGCATTGAGTCCTGATGAACGCAGGAGGAGAAGGTGCAGCAGTGGCTCCTTCTGTCCACCAGGCTTTGATATATTACAATCAGAGACTCCTGATCCTGACAGGACCCTCGGTTAGTGACTACACCCCCTCCCCCCCTTATTTTCACTGCCACTCCGTGACAAATAATTCTCCCTCTACGTTCCCTCCCCAGACAAAATGAACAAGTAACTCCCTTGAAGGCTGGATTTCCACCTTCTGCTCCATCCACTTGCTGACGTGAAGCTTCAGTCCTCTCATCCCATTGATTATTTCTGCAGAGAGAACGCTGGAAAATCTCAGCAGGTCTGGCAGCATCTGTAAGGACAAAAAAAGAGCTGATGTTTCGAATCTAACTGACCCTTTGACAAAGCTTTGACAAAGGGTCAGTTAGACTCGAAACGTCAGCTCTTTTCTCTCCTTACAGATGCTGCCAGACCTGCTGAGATTTTCCAGCATTTTCTCTTTTGGTTTCAGATTCCAGCATCGGCAGTAATTTGCTTCCATCGATTACTTCGGTAGATCGCCTCTCCCTGGAAGAAAGGTCAGAGAACAGGGTCTTTGAATATCCTAAAGGCAGAGGTTAGATTCCCAATAAGGAAAGCGGGTGAAGGGTTCTCCGATGCAGGTGGGAATATTAGGAAAAGAGATCGGCCTCGCTGATTGGTGGAGCAGGCCCGAAGGGCCAAAAGGCCCACCTCTGTTCCGAATGTGTACGTTCTCCACCTCCCCTGAGCAAGAATATCCTCACCTCACCCCTGCCAGCCTTTATCACATCTCTCCTCATGTAGCACTAGGGGTTGGAGGGTGGGGGGGGGGGGGGGGTGGGGGGGGGGGGGGAGGGGGGAGGCATCGACGGCAGACTGGTACTGCCCCCAGACTAGTAACCGAAAGATAAGGTTCTGGGGACCTGGGTTCAAATCCTGCCATGGCCCCATGGTGGAATCGGAATTCCAATTTGGGCGGCACGGTGGCTCAGTGGTCAGCACTGCTGCCTCACAGCGCCAGGGACCCAGGTTCGATTCCAGCCCTCGGGCGACTGTCTGTGTGGTGAGTTTGCACATTCTCCCCGTGTCTGCGTGGGTTTCCCCCCGGGTGCTCCGGTTTCCTCCCACAGTCCAAAGATGTGCAGGTTCGGGTGGAATGGCTGTGGGAAATAGTCCCGCAGTGTGCAGGCTATGTGAGTTAGCCTTGGGGAACATGCAGGGATGGGATGGATTTGAGTGGGATGCTCTTCAGAGGGTCGGTGTGGACTAGATGGGCTGAATGGCCTGCTTCCTCATAGCAGAGGTTATATGACTACTCCGGGATCATGATAAGGCAATACACTTCATAGCATTCCATTTATTGTAAATTATTTCTACTGACAGTTAAAACAGGGTTTGCTGTAATCAGTTATAATGCCTGAGGTCTATGTAATGAACCAGAGGGTAATTGGGGTGGAAGGGGTCCAATATGAATTGCTGGCACATGCCTACTGGCATCACTCTGTCCCACAAACTAGCTGCCATGGCAACACCGCCCCTGCCCCTCCCCCACGACGACGAGAGGGGTACCTTTAGACTCAGGTCTTGTTGGTCATGCTGGGTGGGGTATAAATGAGCCATTCCCCCCCTCCCCCACCCCAGGAATCCTGAAGGATAGCAGGAGAGTTCCCTCCTGATCAATGTTTGTCCCTCCCTCAATATCACCAAAACAAATCAGAGTCATAGAGATACACAGCACGGAAACAGACCCTTCGGTCCAACCCGTCCATGCCGACCAGATATTCCAACCCAATCTAGTCCCACCTGCCAGCACCCGGCCCATATCCCTCCAAACCTTTCCTATTCATATACCCATCCAAATGCCTCTCAAATGTTGCAATTGTACCAGCCTCCACCACATCCTCTGGCAGCTCATTCTATACACGTACCACCCTCTGGGTGAAAAAGTTGCCCCTCAGGTCTCTTAGTTCTGGGCTCCCCCACCCCAGGGAAAAGACTTGGCCTATTTATCCCATCCATGCCCCACATATATCAGGATCAGATTGGGAGCTTGCTGTGCACACGTTCTGGCTCAAATGGGTTCTCTCTGTTAGCCTTTGAAAAGGGGACATCACAGTCCGTTCTAGAGCTGCTACCGTCTGCTCTCACCTTGGGGATCGGTTAGCTCAGTTGGCGAGTCAGTGACACCAATGGTGTGGGTTCAGTTCCTTCATTCGCTGAGGATTCTCCTTCTCAATCTCTCCTGAGGGAAGGTGATTTGTCCTCAATCCCCCTTGTGGGACATGGATAGCACTGGCTGGCCCTGTATTTATTGCCCGTCCCGAATTGCCCTTGACTCACTGCGGTCCACCTGCTGGAGCCACAATGTCCTTTGGGAGGGAATTCCAGGAGTTTCACTCTCTGAAGGGACCTCTATAAGGAGCATTAATGATGGGTTTCATCTTACATTGTTTACATTTAAATGTTATTTATTTTACTCACCCGCTGAGATGGGATTCGAACCCAAATTAGATTAGATTAGATTCGCTACAGTGTGGAAACAGGCCCTTTGGCCCAGCACATCCACACCGACCCTCCGAAGAGTAACCCACCCAGACCCATTTCCCCTCTGACTAATGCACCTAATGCTATGGGCAATTTAGCACGGCCAATCCACCCTAACCTGCACATCTTTGGACTGTGGGAGGAAACCCACACAGACACAGGGGAGAATGTACAAACTCCACCCAGACAGTCACCCGAGGCTGGAATTGAACCTGGCGCTGTGAGGCAGCAGTGCTAACCCCTGAGCCACTGGGCTGCCCCGAAAGAGTAGCTGAGTTGCTGGATTAAAAGGCTATCAATAATACCGTGACACCGGTACCTCCCCCTGATGGTAACATGTGATGACCCTCAGGTGAAACCCCCACCCATTGCCCCTCTCTATTGAGAGAGCAGCCCTATAGCCCTATAGCACCTCAAACCTAAATTGGCCAGGTTCTATATACTCCCCTCACACTTCCTAGGCCTGGGCAAAGTGCCCATTAACAGCTCCAGGCAATGAACCCTGCAGGGGTCCCTCATACTCACAAGCAGCAACATTTGAAGGAGGACATGCCAGTGTTCCTTCACTTGGAAGGGAGTGTTTCAGGGATTTGGATGGTGTGAATGGACGGGGTAAGAGGACCAATGCTGCATCTTCTGCACCATGTATCGATGGCAGTACAGTTACTCAAGCACTCAGACCCATTCTGTAAAATCGAGACTGAACAATTCCTTGGCCTGTCCCTGAAGAGGGAAACATGCAGTGTCTACTAGAACATTGAGGTGGAGGAGTCGCTGTTGGACTGGGGTGGACAAAGTTAAAAATCACCCGACACCAGGTTATAGTCCAACCGGTTTATTTGGAAGCACTAGCTTTCTGAGCGCTGCTCCTTCGTCAGATAACTAGTGGGGCAGGATCATAGGACACAGAATTTATAGTAAAAGATCAAAGTGTCATACAACTGATGCGATGTATTGAACAAACCAAGATTGCTGTTCAGTCTTGAATCACTTAGAATGGAGATGTAGGTTTCAATTCATTAATCTGTAAATCCCAGAACTACTTTCCAGTCACATTCTGGAGATAACTTATAAGCTTTATAAAAAAAAGTGACATCTCAGCTCAGACAATACATTAAAGGTGTAAGGTTAGAGTCTATCTGTATCCCAACCTGAGTCAGACTGGTTCCATTTCCAAAGTGGGAATTTATAAAATATGACGTGAACTGACTTCCTGCAGCTTGTCTGCTTTTGGAACAAAATGGAATGTATCCACAAATACAAACCTGCAAATGGAAATTCACCCCATGGCCTTATATATGTGTGTGTGTGCATAGGAGGGAGGGAAGGAGAGAGAGAGAGAGAGAGAGAGAGAGAGAGAGTGTGCATGTGTGCTTGATAGAGTGTGTGTACGAGTCTGATGGAACATGTGCCTGTGGGAAAGTGTGCCCGTGAGCGTGAGTGTGATGCGTGTGTGTCTGAGAGAGAGTGAGTGTGTGAGGGTCTGTATGAGTGTGAGCATGTATAAGAGTGTATGTGTGTGTGAGAGAGTGTGTAGTGCAGTGGGGTCACCCGTACTGTGACATGGACCCAAAGTCCAGATTGAGGCTATCCCCATGGGTACTGAACTTGGCTATCAGCCTCTGCTCGGCCACGTTGTGTTGCTGCGTATCCCGAAATCCACGTGGAGGATGGTCACCCGAAGATCCGAGTTTGAATGCCCTTGACCACTGAAGTGTTCCTCAACTGGGAAGGAAGGGACACTCTCATTGAGTCATAGAGCTGTACAGCATGGGAACAGACCCTTCGATCCAACTCATCCATGCCGACCAGATATCCTAAATTAATCTAGTCCCATTTGCCAGCATTTGGCCCATAATCTTCTAAACCTTTCCTGGTCATCCAGAGGCATTTTAAATGGGTGGCACAGTGGCTCAGTGGTTAGCATTGCTGCCTCACAGCACCAGGGACCCGGGTTCAATTCCCGCCTTGGGCAACTGTCTGTGTGGTGTTTACACATTCTCCCCGTGTCTGGGTGGGTTTCCTCCCACAATCCAAAGATGTGCAGGTTAGGGTGCGTGAATTGGTCATGCTAAATTGCCCATAGTTTTAGGTACATTAGTCAGAGGGAAATAGGTCTGGGTGGGTTACTCTTCGGAGGGTCGGTGTGGACTTGTTGGGCCGAAGGGCCTGTTTCCACACTGTAGGGAATCTAATCTAATCTAAATGTTGTGATTGTACCTGCCTCCACTACTTTCTCTGGCAGCTCATTCCACACACGCACCACCCTCTGCGAGAAAACGTTACCCCTTAGGCCCTTTTTAACTCTTGCCGCTCTCACCCTAAACCTATGCCCTTGAGTTATGGACTCCCCAAACGGGAAAAAGACTTTGTCTCTTTACCCAATCCATGCCCCTCATGATTTTATAAACCTCTGTACGGTCACCCCTCAGCCTCCGACACTTCAGGGAAAACAGCCCCAGCCTGTTCAGCCTCTCCCTACAGCACAAACCATCCAACCCTGACAACATCCTTGTAAATCTTTGCTGACACCTTTCCAGTTTCACAACATCCTTCCTATAGGAAGGAGACCAGAATTGAATGCAGTACTCTTAAAGTGGCCTAACCAATGTCCTGTACAGCTGCAACATGACCTCCCAACTCCTACAGTCAATGCACTGACCAATGAAGGCAAGTATACCAAACACATTCTTCACTGTCTTGTCTACCTGTGAACACACAGGGTCTGGTTTTAATCAACTTCCTCCTCAAAAACAGACATTCTGACCTAATTTGACAGATTTCTAAGGTATAGTTCAGGGTTACCATGCCCCTTTAAGGAACAAAGTTAAAAATTACACAACACCAGGTTATAATCCAACAGGTTTAATTGGGAGCACACTAGCTTTCGGAGCGACGCCCCTTCATCAGGTGGTAGTGAAGGGCTCGATCGTAACACAGAATTTATAGTAACAATTTACAGTGTGATGTAACTGAAATTATACATTGAAAAATTGATTGTCTGTTAAGCCTTTCATCTGTTCGAATACAGTGATAGTTTCACTTCTTTCATGTGTAAATCCCAAAACCTTTTTTTAAAGTTGCATTCTCAGGTTAGCTGTTCACAATGGTGATAGCTAGACAATATGTTGAAGGTGTTGGCCCCCTGTGTTCTCTGTCTATGACCTGATGTTTAGATTGATTCTAATCTAAAAAGTGAGATAACGGAGTTTTACATAAATTCATGCAGTTTTTGAGCTCAGAATTCTACATGAATGTATGCAGTTTTTGAGCAAAGTACAATGTAACCCTGAAAGTATAAATTCACCCCACAAAATATATGTGTGCATGTGGGTCTTTGTCTGTGTGTGTGTGTCTGTCTGGGGTGGTGTGTGTGTGTGTGTTTAGTGAGTGCAGAGTATCTTAGGTCTGTGAGGGGGTGCATGTGTGAGTGTGGGAGTGTGTGTGTCTGTAAGGGTGTGTGTGGGTGTCTGGGTGCACATCTGTGTGTAGTGCAATGGCGATCACCTGTAATGTGACATGAACCCAAGGTCCCGGTTGAGGCCCTCCCTATGGGTACCGAACTTAGCTGTCAGCCTCTGCTCGGCCACTTTCCTCTGCTGCCTGTCCCAAAGTCCACCTTGGAGGATGGTCACCCGAAGGTCCGAGGGTGAATGTCCTGGACCACTGAAGTGTTCCCCAACTGGGAGGGAACCCTCCTGTCTGTTGATTGTTGTGCAGTGCCCATTCATCCCTTGTCGTAGCCTTTGCTCGGTTTCCCCAATGTACCATGCCTCTGGGCATCCTTGCCTGCAACGTATAAGATAGACAACGTTGGCTGAGTCACATGAGTACCTGCCATGTACAAGGTGGGAGGTGTCCCCACGCGTAATGGTGGTATCTATGTCCACAATCTGACACGTCTTGCAGCGTCCACCGTGACAGGGTTGTATGGAGTTGTCCTGAAGGCCGGGCAGTTTGCTACGAACAATGATCTGTTTGAGGTTTGGCGATTGTTTAAAGGCAAGTAGTGGAGGTGTGGGGAAGGTTTTAGATTAGATTTGATTACTTACAGTGTGGAAACAGGCCCTTCGGGCCAACAAGTCCACACCGACCCACCGGAGCGCAACCCACCCACACCCATTCCCCTACATTTATCCCTTCACCTAACACTATGGGCAATTTAGCATGGCCAATTCACCTGACCTGCACATTTTTGGATTGTGGGAGGAAACCGGAGCACCCGGAGGAAACCCACGCAGACACGGGGAGAACGTGCAAACTCCACACAGTCAGTCGCCTGAGGCGGGAATTGAACCCGGGTCTCCGGTGCTGTGAGGCAGCAGTGCTAACCACTGTGCCACCGTGCCACCGTGCCGCCCATACAGGTCTTGGTGAGGTGCTCATCCTCATTGACAGTGTGTTCAGGTCACGAAGAACATGGCGTAATTTTCAGCCCCTGGGAAGTACTGAACAACGAAGGGTACCCTGTTGGTTGCAGCACGTGTCTGTCTCCTGAGGAGGTCATTATGGTTCCTTGCTGTGGCACATCGGAACTGGTGGTCAATGAGTTGGGCATCGTACCCCGTTCTTGTGAGGGCATCCCTGAGTACTTCCAGGTGCCCGTCACGTTCCTCCTCATCTGAGCAGATCCGGGGGACTTGTCCAAAGGGGATGGCTGTTTAAATATGTTTTGGGTGGAAGCTGGAGAAGTGTAGCATTGTGAGGTTGTCTGTGGGTTTGCGGTAGAGTGTGGTGCTGAGGTGTCCATCCTTGATGGAGACGGATTAGGAGCAGTCACTAATTACTTTGTTAATTTTTTTGTTGGTTCTCTCAAAATAACAGACATCTTTTGCATCAACCATCACTCAAAAATATTCAGATTTCAAACCGCTTTAAGTTCAATTTTTATATCTCTTCCATGGAATCAAAAATGTGTTTCTTTTTAATTGTCATATTGGAATTCTGTTCACTGTGTCGGTCTTTGAGGAGAGACGTAGACACAGGGAGAATGTGCAAACTCCACACAGACACTGATGCTATAAACTGGGGAGAATAGCGAGCTGTGGATGCAGAATCGAACCACAAGTTATCGCTGGAGTGTGCAAATTTCCTAGGATCATGTGGTATTCAGATGCACACATGTTCCACCGAGAACATCTTTCTACAATTTCACTATTGTGCAACCTTTCAGATTCTAACACGGGGACCTCACTTAGCCTGGCAGCTGTTCTAATTGACTCAAGATTGAACATCGATGAAGCACCCCAGGCTGTCTGTGGGTCTCTACGTCCTCCAACTCCTGCACCACCAAGTCCACCCCCCTGAGCAATCGATCAAACGTGGACACAAAGTGGGTGGAGGAATTTGTTACAATTTCCCTTCTCCCCTTGCTACATGTGAAGGGCTGGAGTGTTAACATCCAGTTCATTCGTGAGGTTCATGAGTGAGAGCTGATGCAATGGTCCCTCTGCCAGTTCAATCACTCACCCTGACCTCCCAAGACAGCACCTCCTACTGCGAGAGGGTGATATTTCTCCATCTATGTCCTCAGTGTTACCTCTCTGGCCTCTCTGGCAAAGTTAAAAATCACACAGCACCAGGTTATAGTCCAACAGGTTTATTTGGAAGCACTGGCTTTCAGAGTGCTGCTCCTTCATCAGGTGGTTGTGGAGTATAAGATTGTAAGACACAGAATTTATAGCAAATCATATACTTAGAGTATAGATTAGAGTCGAGATGAGAGCGGTGCTGGAAAAACACAGCAGGTCAGGCAGCATCCGGGGAAAAAGAAAATCAACATTTCGGGCAAAAGCCCTTCATCAGGAATGAGCTCATTTCCTGCTCCTCAGATGCTGCCTGACCTGCTGTGCTTTTCCAGCACCGCTCTAATCTTGAGAAACATATCAGCCATGGTTGTGAATGGCAGGGCAGACTCAATGGGCTGAATGGCCTAATTTCTGTTCCTATGTCTTATGTGCTTTTCCACTTTCTCTTGATCCACTACCACCTGACGAAGGAGCGTCGCTCCGAAAGCTAGTGTGCTCCCAATTAAACCTGTTGGACTATAACCTGGTGTTGTGTGACTTTTAACTTTGTCCACCCCAGTCCAACACCAGTATCTCCGAATCAATCTTCCCTGGTCACTGCCAACATGGGGGTGTGAGGAATAATCAAGCATGGGATGGTGGAGAGGTGGTGAGGGAAGGAATACGCTCAACGTGTTGATTTATTTTTTTAACAGGTTTTAAAATAAAATTGTGAGGAGCGAGTTTGCTGGCGTCTGGCTCTGACAGGAGGTACAAATAGCAAGAAATTGTCAGGAAAGGAGCTCTCCACAGCTCCTACCTTTCCTGCCTGCCTTAAACCACCATGCTAACCAATGTTCCCATTCAGGCCCTTCAGCAGTGAGAGGGTTAAACCGTAGAGTCCATGGATCTTTCTGGATTCAAACCCCAAAGACACTTCTGATGGTTACAGGCTGCATGGAGACCACTTCCCTGTCTCGCACTGACATCTAGAGGTTGGAAGCGAAAGTGCAGCATGGTGTCTGTTCCCAGGAGGCAGTGAGAGTGTGACGAGGGGGAATCATAGAGTCAGAGAGATGCACAGCATGGAAACAGACCCTTCGGTCCAACCAGTCCATACTGACCAGATATCCCAACCCAATCTAGTCCCACCTGCCAGCACCCGGCCCATATCCCTCCAAACCCTTCCTATTCACATACCCATCCAGATGCCTCTTAAATGTTGTAATTGTACCAGCCTCCATTACTTCCCTTGGCAGCTCATTCCACACACACACCACCCTCTGGGTTAAAAGGTTGCCCCTTAGGTCTCTTTTATATCTTTTCCCTCTCACCCTAAATCCTCTAGTTCTGGAGTCCCCGATCCCAGGGAAAAGACTTTGTCTATTTATCCTATCCATGCCCCTTATGATTTTATAAACCTCTATAAGGTCACCCCTCAGCCTCCGACGCTCCAGGGAATACAGCCCCAGCCTGTTCAGCCTCTCCCTGTAGCTCAAACCCTCCAACCCTGGCACCGTCCTTGTAAATCTTTTCTGAACCCTTTCAAGTTTCACAACATCTTTCCGATAGGAAGGAGACCAGAATTGAATGCAGTACTTTTAAAGTGGCCTAACCAATGTCCTGTACAGCCGCAACATGACCTCCCAACTCCTGTACTCAATACTCTGACCAATAAAGGAAAGCAGACCAAACACCTTCTTCACTATCCTATCGACTCCACTTTCAAGGAGCTATGAACCTGCACTCCAAGGTCTCTTTGTTCAGCAACATTCCTAATGAAATTCCCATTACTGTTTTTTCTGCTGTTGCATTGTTTTGGAATGTTTGGGAAGTCAGGGCAGGTTGAGGGCAGAGGTATGATGTGACGATAAAAACCCAAGGGCGAGGGAGGCCAGCGGGTTTCCGTTGCTGTTCAATCACAGTTCTGGGAATTTTCCAGAACCTTCCATTGAGGTGCTGTACTGTTCTTGATTGTCAGAGATGTGGAGCTAAACTCTTTTACCAGAAATGGGCTAAGTGCCAAGTGTTGGAGGCTTTCTCAATCTCCCTCTCTCTTTGGGAGCCCTCCCCCCACCCAGTCCACCCCCTTCCCAAACCCGTCATATTACCCATGGCACCCCACTCACTGTAAACCCCCCCACTCACCATTGCTGGGAGACCGGGCACCAGCGGATCCGTGATTCAGAGGGACTCCACCAGTGTTGGTTCAATCCCCACACCAGCCGAGGTTACCATGAAAGACTCTACTTCTCAATGCCTGAGACATACCGACCCTCAGTTGTAACACTATCAATTATCTCTCTCTCTGTTGTAAGAGAGCAGTCCCATGATCTGGTGAGACTATGATGACTCTGCCATTTACCTACAGGGTGGAACGATGGCTCAGTAGTTAGCACCAGGGACCCAGGTTCAATCCCATCACTCAGGTGAGTGGTGGAGACTGGTACAATTACAACATTTAAAAGGCATCTGGATGGGTATATGAATAGGAAGGGTTTAGCAGGATATGGGCTAAGTGCTGGCAGATGGGACGAGATTAGGATATCTGGTCAGCATGGACGAGTTGGACCAAAGGGTCTGTTTCTGTGTCTTAGATTCCCCAAAGTGTGGAAACAGGCCCTTCAGCCCAACAAGTCCATACTGACCCTCTATTTACCCCTGACTAATGCTCTGAACACTATGGGCATTTTAGCACTGCCAATCCACCCTAACCTGCCTATCTTTGGATTGTGGGAGGAAGCTGGAGCACTCGGAGGAAACCCGCACAGACAGTCACCCGAGGCTGGATTCGAACCTGGGTCCCTGGTGCTGGGAGGCAGCAGTGCTCACCACTGAGCCACCATGTGCTGTCTGTGTGGAGTTTACACATTCTCCCCGTGTCTCTGTGGGTTTCCTCCGGGTGCTCTGGTTTCTGCCCACTGTCCAAAGATGTGCCGGTTAGGGTGGATTGACCATGTTAAATTAACCATAGTGCCCAGGGATGTGCAGGTTAGGGTGGGTGAACCATGGGGAATGCAGAGTTACAGGGATGCGGGGGCTGGATCCGGGTGTGATCCTCTTCAGAGGGTCAGTGCAGATGGGCTGAATGGCCTACACCTGTGGTGACGTGGAAGGTTGAAGCACCACTAGTCATCTCTCTCTATAACGAGAGAGAGTGGCACAGCGGTGACATTATCGTTTGTTGCAGAGTTGAGCCCACGACTTGATGGGCAGCAGGTGCTTTTGTTATTTTAAAATATCTCTGCAATCACAAAATGTCTGCCCTCATGCTTCTAGCTCAGCCTTCTCGCACTTTCCATTGAGTCAAAGAGAACAAAGAACAAAGAAAATTTACAGCCCAAGAACAGGCCCTTCGGCCCTCCAAGCCTGAGCCAATCCAAAAGTAGTGTCTAAATCTGTCGGTCAATCCCTAAGCATCTGTATCCCTCTGCTCCCCACCGCCTCATGCATCTGTCCAGACGCATCTGAAATGAACCTACCATGCCTGCCTCTACCACCTCTGCTGGCAACGCGTTCCAGACACCCACCACCCCCTATGTGAAGTATTTACTGCGTGTATCCTCCTTAAACTTTCCACCTCTCACCTTGAAAACGTGACCTCTCGTTATTGAATCCTTCACCCTGGGAAAAAGCTTGTCTCTACCCACCCTGTCTATACCCTTTCATGATTTTGTAAACCTCAATCAGGTGCCCCCTCAATCTCCTTTTCTCTAGTGAAAATAAACCTAATCTACTCAACCTCTCTTCATAGCTAGCACCTTCCATACAAGGTAACATCCTGGTAAACCTTCTCTGCACCCTCTCCAAAGCGTCCACATCCTTTTGATAATGTGGTGACCAGAAATGTATACAGTATTCTTAATGCAGCCGAACCAATGTCTTGTACAATTTTAACATGACCTGCCAGCTCTTATACTCAATACCCCGTCCAATGAAGGCAAGCACACTATATGCTTTCTTGACCATTCGGTTGACTTCACTCTGAGTTCACACCCAGGCCTTACCAATCGAGCACGTGGGTCAGTTACCAGCCTCTCGTAATCACGCGCAGAGCAATCGAACAATCGAGCAAGGCAGGAAGGATTAGATCCTCCAAGTTTACAGATCATACTCATGACTAAACTGAGGATTTGACAACCCCAGTGCAATCTATGAAGACGTGTTGACATCTAAGACAAGATGGTAAAGACATGATTGTTCTGGTGCACCAGCGTGGCTTCAAGTTTTATCTCATACAAAAAGACCTTTTATTTAAATATTCAGTGGCTTAATGCATCATTATCATAGAAATACAAAAACAGGGCACAGGAGACGAACAGGGAAATTAATGAAATTTCTGTCATTTTGACGATTTGGGTGAGAAATGCAAATTTTATTCAAGAGGCAGAAGCTTTGTCAAATTAACTGTTAAAAAAAAACAGCATTGAAGTCAGGAAAAAAAAGTGCATTGGGGTGTCCAATTTAAGGTGCAAATAATTCAGCAGTGACCAATGTCACGACAATGTCAAACACATCAATTAACCTGATTCGTCAGAGTCAACTTGAGAAGGATTCTACCCATCGATCGTTTGGAAAGCCTTCCGCCATCTTGGCAAAGGGGTGGCTTCATTCAGCCCGATGGAGGGGTCATATTGGTAAAGGAAGGCAAAACTTTACACTGAACAGAGTTTTTAGAGCAGCAGGAGGCTTTGCAGCTTTTGGTTTTTAGACCAGCAGAAACAAACTTCACAACAGCAAGGACTCAACAACAAACTTAATCAACAACCATGTGATCAGGCAACAAAATGGTTGCCTCATAGTGTGAGTGTGTGAGTGTGTGTGTAAGTGTGAGTGTGTTGGTGTGAGTGTGTCAGTATGTGAGTGTGTCGGTGTGTGAGTGTGTCAGTGTGTGTGTGTGTCAGTGTGTGAGTGTGTCGGTATGTCAGTGTGTCGGTGTGTGAATGTGTCAGAGTATGTGTCAGTGTGTGTGTCGGTTTGTCGGTGTGTCAGCGTGTGAGTGTGTTGGTATGTAAATGTGTCAGTGTGTGAGTGTGTTGGAGTGTGTGTCAATGTGAGTGTGTTAGTGTGTGAGTGTGTCGGTGTGTGAGTGTGTTGGAGTGTTGTCAGTGTGAGTATGTCATTGTGTCAGTGTGTGTGTGTCGGTGTGTGACTGTGTCAGTGTGAGTGTGTATCAGTGTGTGAGTGTGTCAGTGTGTTGGTGTGTGAGTGTGTTGGTGTGTGTGTGTCAGTATGTGGGTATGTCGGTGTGTGAGTGTGTCAGTATGTGAGTATGTCAATGTGTGGGTGTGTCGGTGTGTGTTGATGTGTGGGTGTGTCAGTGTGTGGGTATGTCGGTGTGTGGGTGTGTCGGTGTGTGACTGTGTCGATGTGTGAGTGTGTCGGTGTGTGACTGTGTCGATGTGTGGGTGTATCAGTGTGTGAGAGTATCCGTATGCGAGTGTGTCAGTGTGTGAGTGTGTCGGAGTGTGTGTCAGTGTGAGTGTGTTGGTGTGTGAGTGTATTGGTGTGTGGGTGTGTCGGTGTGTGGGTGTGTCAGTGTGTGTGTAGGTGTGTCGGTGTGTGGGTGTGTCGGTGTGTGTGTGTGTCATTGTGTGAGTGTATCGGTGTGCGAGTGTGTCATTGTGTGAGTGTATTGGTGTGTGAGTATGTCAGTGTGTGGGTGTGTGGGTGTGTCAGTGTCTCAGCGTGTCAGTGTATGAGTGTGTCAGTGTATGAGTGTGTCAGTGTGTGGGTGTGTCGGTGTGTCAGTGTGTCAGTGTGTGGGTGTGTCAGTGTGCGTGTGTTAGTGTATGAGTGTGTCAGTGTGTGAGTGTGTCGGAGTGTGTGTCAGTGTGAGTGTGTTGGTGTGTGAGTGTATTGGTGTGTGGGTGTGTCAGTGTGTGTGTCGATGTGTGGGTGTGTCGGTGTGTGGGTGTGTCAGTGTGTGTGTAGGTGTGTCGGTGTGTCGGTGTGTTGGTGTGTGGGTGTGTCGGTGTGTGTGTGTGTCATTGTGTGAGTGTATCGGTGTGCGAGTGTGTCATTGTGTGAGTGTATTGGTGTGTGAGTATGTCAGTGTGTGGGTGTGTGGGTGTGTGGGTGTGTCAGTGTGTGTGTGTCAGTGTATGAGTGTGTCAGTGTATGAGTGTGTCAGTGTGTGGGTGTGTCGGTGTGTCAGTGTGTGGGTGTGTCAGTGTGTGTGTGTGTCAGTGTATGAGTGTGTCAGTGTGTCATTATGTGAGTCTATCCGTGTGTGAGTGTGTCAGTGTGTGAGTGTGTCAGTGTGTGGGTGTGTCAGTGTGTGTATGTCAGTGTATGAGTGTGTCAGTGTATGAGTGTGTCAGTGTGTCATTATGTGAGTCTATCCGTGTGTGAGTGTGTCAGTGTGTGAGTGTGTCTGTGTGTCAGTGTGTCGGTGTGAGTGTGTTTTTATTGGTGTGGGAGCCGTACATCAACTCAGTAACTGCCAGTGAGTGTTGGTCAGTGACCGGGCGTGAGCAATGAACTCTCTGATCCAATGGAAGCCAACAGAGCTCACTCTGAGCGTACCAACGCCCGACCAGAGATTGTCCATGTCCATAGATTGACTTTGATGATGCTGGTATTGGACTGGGATGGACAAAGTCAGAAACACCCACGCCAGGTCAGGTAAAGATCAGGGAGGAGAGCTCTGAAAGCTTGTGATTTTAAATACAGCTGTTGGACCATGACGTGGACTCTTGACATTGATGAAGCAAGACAGAGATTTGGGTGGAGCTGTGTGGAGGAGTAGGTAAGGTAGGACAACATCGACAGTGAATATCTTAAGAGGAGCAACTGAGGGAATGCTTGCGAACCTATATAAACATGACTCAATGTTTATGGTAAGGGATGGGGGGGGGGGGGGGGTGGGCTAGAAGCTTGGGGAGACGAGGGCTTTAGGATCCTGCGCAACCTTTAAATGATGCCATGGAGCTGCTTCCCACTGGTTGTAAATAGCACAGTGTGGGCGGAGTTGACCAGTTAGAGCAAACCAATCCCCCAGCAATGTAACAATAAGCTCAGGACCCAATCTCTTCGATGGCTAAAATGCAGTGAATAGAGTCACGCAGACAACAAAATAGATAAACAGTTGCTTTCCTTCCTTTGCCTTCTCCTCAACCAACCCATCTAGGACCCAAACCCTTGGGGTGTGACCGTAAAAAAACACGAATGGTAACTCTTGGATTCGTGTGTGTGTGTGTGCTGATTGAACTTGGAAGGGTCATGTGGGCAGAGATGGAGGAGTGGTGGGGAAATAGAGGGGGCTATGAGGCATCCCCTGATGAGGCAGCCCCCTGGCTTTGAGCTGCCATAGCAGCCCTGGAGAGCAGCGCTCTGGCTTAAGGGTTGACTGTCACATCGCCTGGTTCCTTCTCTGTCCACCCCCTCCACCCCTGGAGTCAGTCCCTCATCAAACGTTGACCCCCGTCCCCCATCTGGTCAATGGTCACACAGCCTGCAGATACATGCTTCTGCCACCAGGTGGCGTGCTCTGTGCGCCATCTAGTGGCAAAGAAGCTCAACTGCAGGCATTAGAAATTTCGGGGAAAGGAGGGGGGAGGGGGGAGGTGAGGCCTTGCAGAACAAAATAAATAGGATAAGTCTTGTGGTGCGGTGGTAGTGCCCCTGCCTCTGAGCCAGGAGACCCAGATTCAAGTACTAACCACCCCAAAGGTGTTTCACGGCATCGCTGAACGGGTAGATTAGACAGTCACTGAATTTAAAAAGGGGCAGGTGCTGTGGTAGTGTCCTTACCTCGAAGCCAGGGGATCCAGGTTCAAGTCCCATCTGTGTCCCAGAGGTGGGTCACAGTCTGATTGACCAAAGGGAGCAACATTGGCCAGTTTGAGCTTGACCCAATGTCCTCCCTTCCCTTCGCCTGAGTCCTGAGGCTGACCACCTTATTCCGACATTGAGTCCTTGTTTCACAGAAGGAGTTGGGATCAGAATTCCCGGCAGGAAATGCAGAGCTCTGAACCAACAGAAAGCTGTAGCTGCAGGCCGGTGATCTCTCTGTGAGTCTCTGAGACCCTGGACATACCTTCTGCTGGTGTGTGAGGTACACAGACACACTTTCTGTAACCAGGACATTGGGATTCAATCAATAATTAATGCTGCTTTACCAAACTAAAGACAATATTCATTAGGCAGTGTCAGTATTTACAGGGGGGTCCCTGGGGGGAGTGTGTCAGTATTTACAGGGGAGTCCCCAGGGGGAGTGTGTCAGTATTTACAGGGGGGTCCCCTGGGGGGGAGTGTGTCAGTATTTACAGGGGGGTCCCCAGGGGGGAGTGTGTGAGTATTTACAGGGGGGTCCCCTGGGGGGGAGTGTGTGAGTATTTACAGGGGGGTCCCCTGGGGGGAGTGTGTCAGTATTTACAGGGGGGTCCCCTGGGGGGGAGTGTGTCAGTATTTACAGGGGAGTCCCCAGGGGGAGTGTGTGAGTATTTACAGGGGGGTCCCCTGGGGGGAGTGTGTCAGTATTTACAGGGGGGTCCCCGGGGGGAGTGTGTCAGTATTTACAGGGGGGTCCCCGGGGGGAGTGTGTGAGTATTTACAGGGGGGTCCCCAGGGGGAGTGTGTGAGTATTTACAGGGGGGTCCCCGGGGGGAGTGTGTGAGTATTTACAGGGGGGTCCCCGGGGGGAGTGTGTGAGTATTTACAGGGGGGTCCCCGGGGGGAGTGTGTGAGTATTTACAGGGGGGTCCCTGGGGGGTGTGTGTGAGTATTTACAGGGGGGTCCCTGGGGGGAGTGTGTCAGTATTTACAGGGGGGTCCCCAGGGGGAGTGTGTCAGTATTTACAGGGGGGTCCCCAGGGGGAGTGTGTCAGTATTTACGGGGGGTCCCCAGGGGGAGTGTGTCAGTATTTACGGGGGGTCCCCGGGGGGAGTGTGTGAGTATTTACAGGGGGGTCCCTGGGGGGAGTGTGTCAGTATTTACAGGGGGGTCCCCTGGGGGAGTGTGTCAGTATTTACAGGGGGGTCCCCAGGGGGAGTGTGTGAGTATTTACAGGGGGGTCCCCAGGGGGAGTGTGTGAGTATTTACAGGGGGGTCCCCAGGGGGGAGTGTGTCAGTATTTACAGGGGGGTCCCCAGGGGGAGTGTGTCAGTATTTACAGGGGGGTCCCCGGGGGGAGTGTGTGAGTATTTACAGGGGGGTCCCCAGGGGGAGTGTGTCAGTATTTACAGGGGGGTCCCCAGGGGGGGAGTGTGTGAGTATTTACAGGGGGGTCCCCTGGGGGGAGTGTGTCAGTATTTACAGGGGGGTGGGTCCCCAGGGGGGAGTGTGTCAGTATTTACAGGGGGGTCCCCTGGGGGGGAGTGTGTCAGTATTTACAGGGGAGTCCCCAGGGGGAGTGTGTGAGTATTTACAGGGGGGTCCCCAGGGGGGAGTGTGTCAGTATTTACAGGGGGGTCCCCGGAGGGAGTGTGTCAGTATTTACAGGGGGGTCCCCGGGGGGAGTGTGTGAGTATTTACAGGGGGGTCCCCAGGGGGAGTGTGTGAGTATTTACAGGGGGGTCCCTGGGGGGAGTGTGTGAGTATTTACAGGGGGGTCCCCAGGGGGAGTGTGTGAGTATTTACAGGGGGGTCCCCGGGGGGAGTGTGTGAGTATTTACAGGGGGGTCCCCAGGGGGAGTGTGTCAGTATTTACGGGGGGTCCCCAGGGGGAGTGTGTCAGTATTTACGGGGGGTCCCCGGGGGGAGTGTGTGAGTATTTACAGGGGGGTCCCTGGGGGGAGTGTGTCAGTATTTACAGGGGAGTCCCCTGGGGGAGTGTGTCAGTATTTACAGGGGGGTCCCCAGGGGGAGTGTGTGAGTATTTACAGGGGGGTCCCCGGGGGGAGTGTGTGAGTATTTACAGGGGGGTCCCCTGGGGGAGTGTGTCAGTATTTACGGGGGGTCCCCAGGGGGAGTGTGTCAGTATTTACGGGGGGTCCCCGGGGGGAGTGTGTGAGTATTTACAGGGGGGTCCCTGGGGGGAGTGTGTCAGTATTTACGGGGGGTCCCCGGGGGGAGTGTGTGAGTATTTACAGGGGGGTCCCCAGGGGGAGTGTGTCAGTATTTACAGGGGGGTCCCCAGGGGGAGTGTGTGAGTATTTACAGGGGGGTCCCCAGGGGGGAGTGTGTCAGTATTTACAGGGGGGTCCCCAGGGGGAGTGTGTCAGTATTTACAGGGGGGTCCCCAGGGGGAGTGTGTCAGTATTTACAGGGGGGTCCCCGGGGGGAGTGTGTGAGTATTTACAGGGGGGTCCCCAGGGGGAGTGTGTCAGTATTTACAGGGGGGTCCCCAGGGGGGGAGTGTGTGAGTATTTACAGGGGGGTCCCCTGGGGGGAGTGTGTCAGTATTTACAGGGGGGTGGGTCCCCAGGGGGGAGTGTGTCAGTATTTACAGGGGGGTTCCCTGGGGGGGAGTGTGTCAGTATTTACAGGGGAGTCCCCAGGGGGAGTGTGTGAGTATTTACAGGGGGGTCCCCTGGGGGGAGTGTGTCAGTATTTACAGGGGGGGGTCCCCGGGGGGAGTGTGTGTGTATTTACAGGGGGGTCCCCAGGGGGGAGTGTGTCAGTATTTACAGGGGGGTCCCCGGGGGGAGTGTGTCAGTATTTACAGGGGGGTCCCCAGGGGGAGTGTGTCAGTATTTACAGGGGGGGTCCCCAGGGGGAGTGTGTCAGTATTTACAGGGGGGTCCCCAGGGGGGAGTGTGTCAGTATTTACAGGGGGGTCCCCGGGGGGAGTGTGTCAGTATTTACAGGGGGGTCCCCGGGGGGAGTGTGTGAGTATTTACAGGGGGGTCCCCTGGGGGAGTGTGTCAGTATTTACAGGGGGGTCCCCAGGGGGAGTGTGTGAGTATTTACAGGGGGGTCCCCAGGGGGAGTGTGTCAGTATTTACAGGGGGGTCCCCAGGGGGAGTGTGTGAGTATTTACAGGGGGGTCCCCAGGGGGAGTGTGTGAGTATTTACAGGGGGGTCCCCAGGGGGAGTGTGTCAGTATTTACAGGGGGGTCCCCAGGGGGGAGTGTGTCAGTATTTACAGGGGGGTCCCCGGGGGGAGTGTGTCAGTATTTACAGGGGGGTCCCCGGGGGGAGTGTGTCAGTATTTACAGGGGGGTCCCCTGGGGAGTGTGTCAGTATTTACAGGGGGGTCCCCAGGGGGAGTGTGTCAGTATTTACAGGGGGGGTCCCCGGGGGGAGTGTGTCAGTATTTACAGGGGGGTCCCCAGGGGGAGTGTGTCAGTATTTACAGGGGGGTCCCCAGGGGGGAGTGTGTCAGTATTTACAGGGGGGGTCCCCTGGGGGAGTGTGTGAGTATTTACAGGGGGGTCCCCGGGGGGAGTGTGTCAGTATTTACAGGGGGGGTCCCCTGGGGGAGTGTGTGAGTATTTACAGGGGGGTCCCCAGGGGGAGTGTGTCAGTATTTACAGGGGGGGTCCCCTGGGGGAGTGTGTGAGTATTTACAGGGGGGGTCCACTGGGGGGGGGGGGTGTCAGTATTTACAGGGGGGTCCCCAGGGGGTGTGTGTGAGTATTTACAGGGGGGTCCCTGGGGGGAGTATGTCAGTATTTACAGGGGGGTCCCCGGGGGGAGTGTGTCAGTATTTACAGGGGGGTCCCCAGGGTGAGTGTGTCAGTATTTACAGGGGGGGTCCCCTGGGGGGGGGAGTGTGTCAGTATTTACAGGGGGGTCCCCAGGGGGGAGTGTGTCAGTATTTACAGGGGGGTCCTCTGGGGGGGGAGTGTGTCAGTATTTACAGGGGGGTCCCCTGGGTGGGGAGTGTGTCAGTATTTACAGGGGGGTCCCCTGGGGGGGAGTGTGTCAGTATTTACAGGGGGGTCCCCGGGGGGAGTGTGTCAGTATTTACAGGGGGGGTCCCCAGGGGGAGTGTGTCAGTATTTACAGGGGGGTCCCCAGGGGGAGTGTGTCAGTATTTACAGGGGAGTCCCCAGGGGGAGTGTGTCAGTATTTACAGGGGGGTCACCGGGGGGAGAGTGTCGGTATTTACAGGGTGTGAGTGTTTCGGTGTGTGAGTGTGTTGGTGTGTGTGACTATGTTTGTGTGTGTGTGTCACTGTGAGTGTATCAAGGTGAGTATGTCAGTGTGTGTGTTGGTGTGAGTGTGTCAGTGTGAGTGTGTCATGTTTTGAATGTGTCAGTGTATACGTCAGTGTGTGAGTGTGTCGGTGTGTGTGAGAATGTCAGAGTGTGAGTGTGTCGGTGTGTGTGTATCGGTGTGAGTGTGTTGGTGTTTGAGTGTGTCAGTGAGTGTGTCGGTGTGTGAGTTGCCTGTGTGTGAGTGTGCCGGTGTGTGTGTCGTTGTGTGTTTGTGACAGTGTGTGAGCGTGTCGGTGTGAGTGTGTCAGTGTGTGAGTGTGTCAGTGTGTGTGTTGGTGTGAGTGTGTCAGAGTGTGAAATTATCAGTGAGTGTTTCAGTGTGTTGGTGTGTGAGTGTGTCGGTCTGTGAGAGTGTTGGTGTGTGTGTCAGTGTGAGTGTGTGAGTGTGTGTGTGTGTCGGTGTGAGTGTGTGAGTGTGTCGGGGTGTGAGTGTGTCACTGTGTGAGTGTGTCGGTGTGTGAGTGTGTCAATGTGTGTGTTGGCGTGTGAGTGTGTCGATGTGTGAGTGAATCAGTGTGTGAGTGTGTTAGTGTGTGAGTGTGTTTGTGTGTGTGTCAGTGTGTGCGTGTATCGGGGTGAGTGTGTCAGTGTGAGTGTTTCAGTGTGTGTGTCAGTGTGTGAGTGTGTCGGTGTGTGTCGGTGTGAGTGTGTCGATGTGAGTTTGTTGGTGTGAGCGTGTTGGCATGAGTGTGTGAGTGTGTCGGTGTGTGAGAGTGTCGGTGTGTGTGTCAGTGTGAGTGTGTGAGTGTGTCGGGGTGTGTGTGTCACTGTGAGTGTGTTGGTGTGAGTGTTTCAATGTGAGTCTGTTGGATTGAGTGTGTCGGCATGAGTGTGTGAGAGTGTTAGCGTGAGTGTGTCAGTGTGTCGGCGTGAGTGTGTCAGTGTGAGTGTTTCAGTGTGTGTGTCAGTGTGTGAGTGTGTCGGTGTGTGTCGGTGTGAGTGTGTCGATGTGAGTTTGTTGGTGTGAGCGTGTTGGCATGAGTGTGTGAGTGTGTCGGTGTGTGAGAGTGTCGGTGTGTGTGTCAGTGTGAGTGTGTGAGTGTGTCGGGGTGTGTGTGTCACTGTGAGTGTGTTGGTGTGAGTGTTTCAATGTGAGTCTGTTGGATTGAGTGTGTCGGCATGAGTGTGTGAGAGTGTTAGCGTGAGTGTGTCAGTGTGTCGGCGTGAGTGTGTCAGTGTGAGTGTGTCAGTGTGTAAGTGTGTTGGTATGAGAGTGTCGGTATCTTAGTGTGTCAGTGTGTGTGTGCCGGTGTGTGAGTGTGTCACTGTGTGTGTTGGTGTGAGTGTGCCAGTGTGTGTGTTTGTCGGTGTGTGTGTGTCAGTGTATGTGAGTTTGTCAGTGTGAGTGTATCGGTGTGAGAGTGTCAGTTTGTGTGTGAGTGTGTCAGTGTTTCAGTGTGTGTGAGTGTGTCAGTGTGTGAGTGTGTCAGTGTGTGAATGTGTTGGTGTGTGAGTGTGTTGGTGTGTGTGAGCATGTTGGTGTGAGTGTGTCGGTGTGTGTGTTGGTGTGCAAACGTGTCAGTGTGTGAGTGTGTCGGTGTGAGTGTGTCGATGTGAGTGTGTTGGTGTGAGTGTGTCAGCATGAGTGTGTGAGTGTGTAGGTGTGAGTGTGTAAGTGTGAGTGTGTCAGTGTGTGAGTGTTGGTGTGAGTTTGTCGGTGTGTCAGTGTGCGAGTGTGTCGGGGTGTGAGTGTGTGAGTGTGTCACTGTGTGAGTGTGTTGGTGTGAATGTGTCGGTGTGTGCGTTTGTCGGTGTGTGAGTGTGTCAGTGTGTGTGTTGGTGTGTGAGATTATCAGTGTGTGAGTGTGTCGGTGTGTGAGTGTGTCGGTGTGTGTGAGTGTGTCGGTGTGTGTGTGTGTCAGTGTGTGAGTGTGTTGGTGTGAGTGTTTCAGTATGTGAGTGTGTCAGTGTGTGTTGGTGTGTGAGTGTCGGTGTTAGTGTATCAGTGAGTGAATATATTGGTGTGTGAGTGTGTTGTTGTGTGAGTGTGTGGGTGTGAGTGTGTCGATGTGAGTATGTTGGTGTGAGTGTGTCGGCATGAGTGTGTGAGTGTGTTGGTGTGTGTGTCACTGTAAGTGTATTGGAGTGAGTGTGTCAGTGTGAGTGTCGGTGTGGGTGTGTCAGTGTGTGTGTTTCGATGTTTGAGTGTGTGGGTGTGTCAGTGTGTCTGTGTCGATGTTTGAGTGTGTTGGTGTGTGTGTGTCAGTGTGAGTGTATCGATGTGAGTGTGTCGGTGTTAGTATGTCGGTGTTTGTGTGTGTCAGTGTGAGTGTGTCAGTGTGTGAGTGTGTTGGTGTGTGAATGTCTCAGTGTCTGTGTGTTGGCGTGAGTGTGTTGGTGGGTGAGTGTGTCGGTGTGTGAGTGTGTTGGTGTGTAAGTGTGTCAGTGTGAGTGTATCGGTCTGGGTGTGTCAGTGTGTGTGTGTTAGTGTTTGAATGTGGCGGTGTGAGAGTATCAGTGTGTGAGTGTGTCAGTGTGCGAGTCTGTCAAATGCGAGTGTGTCGGTGTGAGTCTGTCGATGTGTGTGTCGGCATGGTTGTGTGAGTGTGTCAGTGTATGAGTGTGTCTGTGTATGTCAGTGTGTGTGTGTCAGTGTGTGTGTCAGTGAGTGTATCGGTGTGAGTGTGTCAGTGTGTGAGTGTGTGGGTTGGTGTGTGTGTCAGTGGGAGTGTAAGGGGTGTGAGTGTGTCAGTGTATGTGAGGGTATTGGTGTGTGAGTGTGTCAGTGAGTGTGTTGGTGTGAGTGTGTCGGTGTGTGTGGGTGTCAGTATGAGTGTGTCAGTGTGTGTGAGTGTTGGTGTGTGTGTCAGTGGGAGTGTAACGGTGTGAGTGTGTCAGTGTATGTGAGGGTGCTGGTGTGTGAGTGTGTCAGTGTTTGAGTGTGTCAGGGAGTGTGTTGGTGTGTGAGTGTGCCGGTGTGAGTGTGTCAGTGTGTGAGTGTGTCGGTGTGTGAGTTTGTTGGTGTGAGTGTGTCGATGTAAGTGTGTCGGTGTGTGAGTGTGTCAGTGTGAGTGTAGGTGTGTTAGTGTGAGTATGTCAGTGTGTGAGTATGTCAGTGTGTGAGTGTGTCAGTGTGTGTGTGTCAGTGTGTGAGTGTGTGGGTGTGAGTGTGCGATTATCAGTGAGTGTGTCGGTGTGTGAGTATGTCGGTGGGTGAGTGTGTCGGTGTGTCGGTGTAAGTGTGTTGGTGTGTGAGTATGTGAGTGTGTCGGTGTGTGAGTGTGTCTGTGTGTGTAGGTGTGTGAGTGTGTCAGGGTGTTTGAGTGTGTCGGTGTGTCAGTGTGTGAGTGTGTCAGTGTGAGTGTGTCGGTGTGTGTGTCAGTGTGTGAGTGTGTCGGTGTGTGTGTGTGTCAGTGTGTGAGTGTGTTGGTGTGAGTGTTTCAGTATGTGAGTGTGTCAGTATGTGTTGGTGTGTGAGTGTCGGTGTTAGTGTATCAGTGAGTGAATATATTGGTGTGTGAGTGTGTTGTTGTGTGAGTGTGTGGGTGTGAGTGTGTCGATGTGAGTATGTTGGTGTGAGTGTGTCGGCATGAGTGTGTGAGTGTGTTGGTGTGTGTGTCACTGTAAGTGTATTGGAGTGAGTGTGTCAGTGTGAGTGTCGGTGTGGGTATGTCAGTGTGTGTGTGTCGATGTTTGAGTGTGTGGGTGTGTCAGTGTGTCTGTGTCGATGTTTGAGTGTGTTGGTGTGTGTGTGTCAGTGTGAGTGTATCGATGTGAGTGTGTCGGTGTTAGTATGTCGGTGTTTGTGTGTGTCAGTGTGAGTGTGTCAGTGTGTGAGTGTGTTGGTGTGTGAATGTCTCAGTGTCTGTGTGTTGGCGTGAGTGTGTCGGTGGGTGAGTGTGTCGGTGTGTGAGTGTGTTGGTGTGTAAGTGTGTCAGTGAGAGTGTATCGGTCTGGGTGTGTCAGTGTGTGTGTGTTAGTGTTTGAATGTGGCGGTGTGAGAGTATCAGTGTGTGAGTGTGTCAGTGTGCGAGTCTGTCAAATGCGAGTGTGTCGGTGTGAGTCTGTCGATGTGTGTGTCGGCATGGTTGTGTGAGTGTGTCAGTGTATGAGTGTGTCTGTGTATGTCAGTGTGTGTGTGTCAGTGTGAGTGTGTTGGTGTGTGAGTGGGTCAGTGTGTGAGTTTGTTGGTGTGTGAGTGTGTCGGTGTGTGTGTTAGTGAGTGTATCGGTGTGAGTGTGTCAGTGTGTGAGTGTGTGGGTTGGTGTGTGTGTCAGTGGGAGTGTAAGGGGTGTGAGTGTGTCAGTGTATGTGAGGGTATTGGTGTGTGAGTGTGTCAGTGAGTGTGTTGGTGTGAGTGTGTCGGTGTGTGTGGGTGTCAGTATGAGTGTGTCAGTGTGTGTGAGTGTTGGTGTGTGTGTCAGTGGGAGTGTAATGGTGTGAGTGTGTCAGTGTATGTGAGGGTGCTGGTGTGTGAGTGTGTCAGTGTTTGAGTGTGTCAGGGAGTGTGTTGGTGTGTGAGTATGTCAGTGTGTGAGTGTGCCGGTGTGAGTGTGTCAGTGTGTGAGTGTGTCGGTGTGTGAGTTTGTTGGTGTGAGTGTGTCGATGTAAGTGTGTCGGTGTGTGAGTGTGTCAGTGTGAGTGTAGGTGTGTTGGTGTGAGTATGTCAGTGTGTGAGTATGTCAGTGTGTGAGTGTGTCAGTGTGTGTGTGTCAGTGTGTGAGTGTGTGGGTGTGAGTGTGCGATTATCAGTGAGTGTGTCGGTGTGTGAGTATGTCGGTGTGTGAGTGTGTCGGTGTGTCGGTGTAAGTGTGTTGGTGTGTGAGTATGTGAGTGTGTCGGTGTGTGAGTGTGTCTGTGTGTGTAGGTGTGTGAGTGTGTCAGGGTGTTTGAGTGTGTCGGTGTGTCAGTGTGTGAGTGTGTCAGTGTGAGTGTGTCGGTGTGTGTGTCAGTGTGTGAGTGTGTCAGTGTGTGTGTCGATGTGAGTGTGTGAGTGTGTCGGTGTGTGAGTGTGTCGGTCTATGAGTGTGACGGCATGTTTTTGTGTTGGTGTGTGAGTGTATTGGTGTGAGTGGGTCGGTGTGTGTGTAGGTGTGTCAGAGTGTGTGAGCGTGTCAGAGTGTGTTGGTGTGAGAGTGTGTTGGGACGTGCGTGTCGGTATGAGTATGTCAGTGTGTGAGTATGTTGCTGTGTGTGTGTTGGTGTATGAGTGTGTTGGTGTGTGTGTCAGTGTGTGAGTGTGTCAGTGTGTGAGTGTGTCGGTATGAGTGTATCGGTGTGTGTGTCTGTGTGAGTGTGTCGGTGTGAGTGTGTCGGTGTGAGTGTGTTGGTGTGTGTGTATGTCAGTGTGTGAGTGTGTCAGTCTGAGTGTGTCGGTGTGTGAGTGTGTCAGTGTGTGTGTAGGTGTGTCGGTGTGAGTATGTCAGTGTGTGAGTATGTCAGTGTATGAGTGTGTCAGTGTGTGTGTGTCAGTGTGTGAGTGTGTGGGTGTGAGTGTGTCGGTGTGTGAGTGTCAGTGTGAGTGTGTCAGTGTGTGTTGGTGTGAGTGTGTCGGTGTTTGAGATTATCAGTGAGTGAGTGTGTTGGTGTGTCTGTGTGTGTCGGTGTGTGAGTGTGTGTGTGTCGGTGTGTGAGTGTGTCAGTGTGTCGGTGTAAGTGTGTTGGTGTGTGAGTGTGTGAGTGTGTTGGTGTGTGTAGTTGTGTGAGTGTGTCGGTGTGTTTGAGTGTATCGGTGTGTGTCGGTGTGTGTGTGTCGGTGTGAGTGTGAGTGTGTCGGTGTGAGTGTGTCGGTGTGTGAGTGTGTCGGCGTATGAGTGTGTCGGCATGTGTGTGTGTTGGTGTGAGTGTGTTGGTGTGTGTAGCTGTGTGAGTGTGTCGGTGTGAGTGTGTGAGTGTGTTGGCGTGTGAGTGTGTCGGTGTATGAGTGTGTCGGCATGTGTGAGTGTGTTGGTGAGAGTGTGTAGGTGTGTGAGTGTGTCAGTGTATGTGAGTGTGTCAGAGTGTGTCGGTGTGTGTCGGTGTGAGCGTGTCGGTGAGAGTGTGTCAGTGTGTGAGTGTGTCGGTGTGTGAGTGTGTTGGTATGTATGTGTCGGTGGGTGGATGTGTCGGTGTGTGAGTGTGTCGGTGTGTGTGTAGGTGTGTGAATGTGGCGCTAAGTGTGAGTGTGTCAGTGTGTGAGTGTGTCGGTGTGTGAGTGTGTTGGTGTGAGTGTGTCGGTGTGAGCATGCCGGTGTGTGAATGTGTCGTTAAGTGTGAGTGTGTCGGTGTGTGAATGTGTTAGTGTGTGTGAGTGTGAGTGTGTCGGTGTGTGTGTAGCTGTGTGAGTATGTCGGTGTGAGTGTGTGAGTGTGTCGGTGTGTGAGTGTGTTGGTGTATGAGTGTGTCGGCATGTGTGAGTGTGTCGGTGAGAGTGTGTCGGTGTGTGAGTGTGTCGGTGTGTGAGTGTGTTGGTATGTGTGTGTCGGTGTGTGAGCGTGTCGGTGTGTGAGTGTGTCGGTGTGTGTGTAGGTGTGTGAATGTGTCGCTAAGTGTGTGTGTCAGTGTGTGAATGTGTCCGTGTGTGAGTGTGTTGGTGTGAGTGTGTCGGTGTGAGCGTGCCAGTGTGTGAATGTGTCGTTAAGTGTGAGTGTGTCGGTGTGTGAATGTGTCAGTGTGTGTGTGTGTGTGTGTGTGTGTGTGTGTGTGTGAGTCTGTTGGTGTGTGTGCGTAGGTGTGTGAGTGTGTCGGTGTGTGAGTGTGTCAGTGTGAGTGTGTTGGTGTGATTGAGTGAGTCAGTGTGAGTGTGAGTGTGTCAGTGTGTGAGTGTGTCAGTGTGAGTGTGTCAGTGTGTGAGTGTGTCGGTGTGTGTGTCAGTGTGTGTGTCAGTGTGAGTGTGAGTGTGTCGGTGTGAGTGTGTCGGTGTGTGAGTGTGTGTTGGTGTGAGTATGTCGGTGTGTGTGTAGGTGTGTGAGTGTGTCGGTGTGTGAGTGTGTCGGTGTATGAGTGTGTCGGCATGTGTGAGTGCGTTGGTGAGTGTGTGTGTCAGTGAGAGTGTGTCGGTGTGTGAGTGTGTCGGTGTGTGAGTGTGTTGGTATGTGTGTGTCGGTGAGTGAGTGTGTCGGTGTGAGTGTGTCGGTGTGTGTGTAGGTGTGTAAAGGTGTCGCTTAGTGTGAATGTGTCGGTGTGTGTGTGTCGGTGTGTGAGTGTGTTGGTGTGTGTGTCGGTGTGTGAGTGTGTCGGTGTGAGTGTGTCGGTGTGTGTAGCTGTGTGAAGGTGTCGCTTAGTGTGAATGTGTCGGTGTGTGAGTGTGTCGGTGTGTGTGTAGGTGTGTGAGTGTGTCGGTGTGTGAGTGTGTCGGTGTGAGTGTGTCAGTGTGTGTAGGTGTGTGAAGGTGTCGCTAAGTGTGAATGTGTCGGTGTGTGAGTGTGTGAGTGTGTGAGTGTGTCGGTGTGTGTGTTGGTGTGTGAGTGTGTCGGTGTGGGTGTGGGTGTGGGTGTGTGAGTGTGTCGGTGTGAGTGTGTCGTGCGTGAGTGTGTGAGTGTGTTGGTGGGTGAGTGTGTGAGTGTGCGTGTATCAGTGTGTGAGTGTGTCAGTGCGTGTGTGTCGGTGTGTGAGTGTGTTGGTGTGTGAGTGTGTGAGTGTGTCGAAGTGTGAGTGTCAGTGTGTGAGTGTGATGGTATGTGCGTGTCTCGGTGTGTGAATGTGTTAGTGTGCGAGTGTGTCAGTGTGTGTGTTGGTCCGTGTGTGTTGGTGTGTGAGTGTGTGAGTGTGTCGGTGTGTGTGTCAGTGTGTGAGTGTGTCGGTGTGTGAGTGTGTCGGTGTAAGTGTGTCGGTTTGTGTGTCTGTGTGAGTGTGTCGGTGTGAGTGTGTCACACACCTACACACACACCAACACACTCACACCGACACACTCACACAGACACACTCACACACTCACACACTCCCACACTCACACCGACACACTCTCACACACCGACACATTCACACACCTACACACACAGACACACTCACACTGACACACTCACACAGTGACCCACACACCAACACACTCACACACTGACACACTCACACACTGGCACACTCAATCACACCAACACACTCACACTCCGACACACTCACACCGACACACTCACACACACACACTGACACATTCACACACCGACACACTCACACTTAACGACACATTCACACACCGGCACGCTCACACTGACACACTGACACACTCACACACTCCCACACTCACACCGACACACTCTCACACACCGACACATTCACACGCCTACACACACCGACACACTCACACGGACACACTCACACAGTGACCCACACACCAACACACTCACACACTGACACACTCACACACTGGCACACTCAATCACACCAACACACTCACACACCGACACACACACACCAACACACTCACACACACACACACTGACAAATTCACACACCAACACACTCACACTTAACGACACATTCACACACCAGCACGCTCACACCGACACACTCACACTGACACACTCACACACCGTCGCACTCACACACTGACACACTCACACTTAGCGACACATTCACACACCTACACACACTGACACATTCACACCGACACATTCACACACCGACACGCACACGCACCGACACACTCACACACCGACACACACATGTGTGAGTGTGTCGGTGTGTGTGTCGGCGTGTGAGTTTGTTGGTCTGTGAGTGTGTGGGTGTCGGTGTGAGTGTGTCAGTGTGTGTGTCTGTGTGAGTGTGTCGTGTGTGTCGGTGTGTGAGTGTGTCGGTGTGTGTGTCGGTGTAAGTGTGTCGGTTTTTGTGTCTGTGTGAGTGTGTCGGTGTGAGTGTGTCACACACCTACACACACACCGACACACTCACACCGACACACTCACACAGACACACTCACACACTCACACACTCCCACACTCACACCGACACACTCTCACGCACTGACACATTCACACACCTACACACACAGACACACTCACACACTCACACACTCACACCGACACACTCTCACACACCGACACAGTCACACACCTACACACACCGACACACTCACACTGACACACTCACACAGTGACCCACACACCAACACACTCACACACTGACACATTCATACACTGGCACACTCAATCACACCAACACACTCACACTCTGACACACTCACACACCGACACACACACACCGACACACTCACACACACACACACTGACACATTCACACACCAACACACTCACACTTAACGACACATTCACACACCGGCACGCTCACACCGACACACTCACACTGACACACTCACACACCGTCGCACTCACACACTGACACACTCACACTTAGCGACACATACACACCTACACACACTGACACACTCACACCGACACACTCACACACCGACACGCACATGCACCGACACACTCACACACCGACACACTCACACACCGACACACACATGTGTGTGTGTGTCGGCGTGTGAGTTTGTTGGTGTGTGAGTGTGTGGGTGTGTGTGTGTCAGTGTGTGAGTGTGTCGGTGTGTGTGTGTCAGTGTGAGGGTGTCAGTGTGTGAGTGTGTCGGTGAGAGTGTGTCGGTGTGTGAGTGTGTTGGTGTGTGAGTGTGTGAGTGTGTTGGTATGTGTGTGTCGGTGTGTGAGTGTGTTGGTGTGTGAGTGTGTGAGTGTGTTGGTATGTGTGTGTTGGTGTGTGAGTGTGTCGGTGCGTGTGCGTGTCGGTGTGTGAGTGTGTCGGTGTGAGTGTGTCAGTGTGTAGGTGTGTGAATGTGTCGCTAAGTGTGAGTGTGTCAGTGTGTCAGTGTGACGGTGTGTGAGTGTGTCAGTGTGAGTGTGTCGGTGTGAGCGTGCCGGTGTGTGAATGTGTCAGTGTGTGTGTGTGAGTGTGTCGGTGTGTGTGTAGGTGTGTGAGTGTGTCGGAGCGTGAGTGTGTTGGTGTGATTGAGTGTGCCAGGGTGTGAGTGTGTCAGTGTGTGAGTGTGTTGGTGTGTGGGTCACTGTGTGAGTGTGTCAGTGTGAGTGTGTCGGTGTGTGTAGGTGTGTGAATGTGTCGGTGTGTGAGAGTGTGTCGGTGTGAGTGTGGGAGTGTGTCAGTGTGTGAGTGTGTCGGTGTGTGTGTCGGTGTGTGAGTGTGTTGGTGTGTGAGTGTGTGGGTGTCGGTGTGTGAGTGTGTCGGTGTGAGTGTATCGTGTGTGTGTTGGTGTGAATGTGTCAGTGTGTGAGTGTGTCGGTGTGTGAGTGTGCCGGTGTGTGAGTGTGTTGGTGTGTGAGTGTGCCGGTGTGTGAATGTGTCGGTGTGTGTGTTTGTGTCGGTGTGTGAGTGTGTCAGTGTGAGTGTGTTGGAGTGAGTGTGTGTCGGTGTGTGTGTGTGTCAGTGTGAGTGTGTCGGTGAGAGTGTGTCGGTGTGTGTGTGTTGGTGTGTGAGTGTGTGAGTGTGTTGGTATGTGTGTGTTGGTGTCTGAGTGTGTTGGTGTGTGAGTGTGTCGGTGCGTGTGCGTGTCGGTGTGTGAGTGTGTCGGTGTGAGTGTGTCAGTGTGTAGGTGTGTGAATGTGTCGCTAAGTGTGAGTGTGTCAGTGTGTGAGTGCGACGGTGTGTGTGTGTCAGTGTGAGTGTGTCGGTGTGAGCGTGCCGGTGTGTGAATGTGTCGTTAAGTGTGAGTGTGTCGGTGTGTGAATGTGTCAGTGTGTGTGTGTGTGAGTGTGTCGGTGTGTGTGTAGGTGTGTGTGTGTCGGAGTGTGAGTGTGAGTGTGTTGGTGTGATTGAGTGTGCCAGTGTGTGAGTATGTCAGTGTGTGAGTGTGTTGGTGTGTGGGTCACTGTGTGAGTGTGTCAGTGTGAGTGTGTCGGTGTGTGTAGGTGTGTGAATGTGTCGTTGTGTGAGAGTGTGTCGGTGTGAGTGTGGGAGTGTGTGAGTGTGTGAGTGTGTCAGTGTGATTCTGTCAGTGTGTGAGTGTGTCGGTGTGTGTGTCGGTGTGTGAGTGTGTGGGTGTCGGTGTGTGAGTGTGTCGGTGTGAGTGTATCGTGTGTGTGTTGGTGTGAATGTGTCAGTGTGTGAGTGCGACGGTGTGTGTGTGTCAGTGTGAGTGTGTCGGTGTGAGTGTGTCGGTGTGAGTGTGTTGGTGTGTGTGTATGTCAGTGTGTGAGTGTGTCAGTCTGAGTGTGTCGGTGTGTGAGTGTGTCAGTGTGTGTGTAGGTGTGTCGGTGTGAGTATGTCAGTGTGTGAGTATGTCAGTGTATGAGTGTGTCAGTGTGTGTGTGTCAGTGTGTGAGTGTGTGGGTGTGAGTGTGTCGGTGTGTGAGTGTCAGTGTGAGTGTGTCAGTGTGTGTTGGTGTGAGTGTGTCGGTGTTTGAGATTATCAGTGAGTGAGTGTGTTGGTGTGTCTGTGTGTGTCGGTGTGTGAGTGTGTGTGTGTCGGTGTGTGAGTGTGTCAGTGTGTCGGTGTAAGTGTGTTGGTGTGTGAGTGTGTGAGTGTGTTGGTGTGTGTAGTTGTGTGAGTGTGTCGGTGTGTTTGAGTGTATCGGTGTGTGTCGGTGTGTGTGTGTCGGTGTGAGTGTGAGTGTGTCGGTGTGAGTGTGTCGGTGTGTGAGTGTGTCGGCGTATGAGTGTGTCGGCATGTGTGTGTGTTGGTGTGAGTGTGTTGGTGTGTGTAGCTGTGTGAGTGTGTCGGTGTGAGTGTGTGAGTGTGTTGGCGTGTGAGTGTGTCGGTGTATGAGTGTGTCGGCATGTGTGAGTGTGTTGGTGAGAGTGTGTAGGTGTGTGAGTGTGTCAGTGTATGTGAGTGTGTCAGAGTGTGTCGGTGTGTGTCGGTGTGAGCGTGTCGGTGAGAGTGTGTCAGTGTGTGAGTGTGTCGGTGTGTGAGTGTGTTGGTATGTATGTGTCGGTGGGTGGATGTGTCGGTGTGTGAGTGTGTCGGTGTGTGTGTAGGTGTGTGAATGTGGCGCTAAGTGTGAGTGTGTCAGTGTGTGAGTGTGTCGGTGTGTGAGTGTGTTGGTGTGAGTGTGTCGGTGTGAGCATGCCGGTGTGTGAATGTGTCGTTAAGTGTGAGTGTGTCGGTGTGTGAATGTGTTAGTGTGTGTGAGTGTGAGTGTGTCGGTGTGTGTGTAGCTGTGTGAGTATGTCGGTGTGAGTGTGTGAGTGTGTCGGTGTGTGAGTGTGTTGGTGTATGAGTGTGTCGGCATGTGTGAGTGTGTCGGTGAGAGTGTGTCGGTGTGTGAGTGTGTCGGTGTGTGAGTGTGTTGGTATGTGTGTGTCGGTGTGTGAGCGTGTCGGTGTGTGAGTGTGTCGGTGTGTGTGTAGGTGTGTGAATGTGTCGCTAAGTGTGTGTGTCAGTGTGTGAATGTGTCCGTGTGTGAGTGTGTTGGTGTGAGTGTGTCGGTGTGAGCGTGCCAGTGTGTGAATATGTCGTTAAGTGTGAGTGTGTCGGTGTGTGAATGTGTCAGTGTGTGTGTGTGTGTGTGTGTGTGTGTGTGTGTGTGAGTCTGTTGGTGTGTGTGCGTAGGTGTGTGAGTGTGTCGGTGTGTGAGTGTGTCAGTGTGAGTGTGTTGGTGTGATTGAGTGAGTCAGTGTGAGTGTGAGTGTGTCAGTGTGTGAGTGTGTCAGTGTGAGTGTGTCAGTGTGTGAGTGTGTCGGTGTGTGTGTCAGTGTGTGTGTCAGTGTGAGTGTGAGTGTGTCGGTGTGAGTGTGTCGGTGTGTGAGTGTGTGTTGGTGTGAGTATGTCGGTGTGTGTGTAGGTGTGTGAGTGTGTCGGTGTGTGAGTGTGTCGGTGTATGAGTGTGTCGGCATGTGTGAGTGCGTTGGTGAGTGTGTGTGTCAGTGAGAGTGTGTCGGTGTGTGAGTGTGTCGGTGTGTGAGTGTGTTGGTATGTGTGTGTCGGTGAGTGAGTGTGTCGGTGTGAGTGTGTCGGTGTGTGTGTAGGTGTGTAAAGGTGTCGCTTAGTGTGAATGTGTCGGTGTGTGTGTGTCGGTGTGTGAGTGTGTTGGTGTGTGTGTCGGTGTGTGAGTGTGTCGGTGTGAGTGTGTCGGTGTGTGTAGCTGTGTGAAGGTGTCGCTTAGTGTGAATGTGTCGGTGTGTGAGTGTGTCGGTGTGTGTGTAGGTGTGTGAGTGTGTCGGTGTGTGAGTGTGTCGGTGTGAGTGTGTCAGTGTGTGTAGGTGTGTGAAGGTGTCGCTAAGTGTGAATGTGTCGGTGTGTGAGTGTGTGAGTGTGTGAGTGTGTCGGTGTGTGTGTTGGTGTGTGAGTGTGTCGGTGTGGGTGTGGGTGTGGGTGTGTGAGTGTGTCGGTGTGAGTGTGTCGTGCGTGAGTGTGTGAGTGTGTTGGTGGGTGAGTGTGTGAGTGTGCGTGTATCAGTGTGTGAGTGTGTCAGTGCGTGTGTGTCGGTGTGTGAGTGTGTTGGTGTGTGAGTGTGTGAGTGTGTCGAAGTGTGAGTGTCAGTGTGTGAGTGTGATGGTATGTGCGTGTCTCGGTGTGTGAATGTGTTAGTGTGCGAGTGTGTCAGTGTGTGTGTTGGTCCGTGTGTGTTGGTGTGTGAGTGTGTGAGTGTGTCGGTGTGTGTGTCAGTGTGTGAGTGTGTCGGTGTGTGAGTGTGTTGGTGTAAGTGTGTCGGTTTGTGTGTCTGTGTGAGTGTGTCGGTGTGAGTGTGTCACACACCTACACACACACCAACACACTCACACCGACACACTCACACAGACACACTCACACACTCACACACTCCCACACTCACACCGACACACTCTCACACACCGACACATTCACACACCTACACACACAGACACACTCACACTGACACACTCACACAGTGACCCACACACCAACACACTCACACACTGACACACTCACACACTGGCACACTCAATCACACCAACACACTCACACTCCGACACACTCACACCGACACACTCACACACACACACTGACACATTCACACACCGACACACTCACACTTAACGACACATTCACACACCGGCACGCTCACACTGACACACTGACACACTCACACACTCCCACACTCACACCGACACACTCTCACACACCGACACATTCACACGCCTACACACACCGACACACTCACACGGACACACTCACACAGTGACCCACACACCAACACACTCACACACTGACACACTCACACACTGGCACACTCAATCACACCAACACACTCACACACCGACACACACACACCAACACACTCACACACACACACACTGACAAATTCACACACCAACACACTCACACTTAACGACACATTCACACACCAGCACGCTCACACCGACACACTCACACTGACACACTCACACACCGTCGCACTCACACACTGACACACTCACACTTAGCGACACATTCACACACCTACACACACTGACACATTCACACCGACACATTCACACACCGACACGCACACGCACCGACACACTCACACACCGACACACACATGTGTGAGTGTGTCGGTGTGTGTGTCGGCGTGTGAGTTTGTTGGTCTGTGAGTGTGTGGGTGTCGGTGTGAGTGTGTCAGTGTGTGTGTCTGTGTGAGTGTGTCGTGTGTGTCGGTGTGTGAGTGTGTCGGTGTGTGTGTCGGTGTAAGTGTGTCGGTTTTTGTGTCTGTGTGAGTGTGTCGGTGTGAGTGTGTCACACACCTACACACACACCGACACACTCACACCGACACACTCACACAGACACACTCACACACTCACACACTCCCACACTCACACCGACACACTCTCACACACTGACACATTCACACACCTACACACACAGACACACTCACACACTCACACACTCACACCGACACACTCTCACACACCGACACAGTCACACACCTACACACACCGACACACTCACACTGACACACTCACACAGTGACCCACACACCAACACACTCACACACTGACACATTCATACACTGGCACACTCAATCACACCAACACACTCACACTCTGACACACTCACACACCGACACACACACACCGACACACTCACACACACACACACTGACACATTCACACACCAACACACTCACACTTAACGACACATTCACACACCGGCACGCTCACACCGACACACTCACACTGACACACTCACACACCGTCGCACTCACACACTGACACACTCACACTTAGCGACACATACACACCTACACACACTGACACACTCACACCGACACACTCACACACCGACACGCACATGCACCGACACACTCACACACCGACACACTCACACACCGACACACACATGTGTGTGTGTGTCGGCGTGTGAGTTTGTTGGTGTGTGAGTGTGTGGGTGTGTGTGTGTCAGTGTGTGAGTGTGTCGGTGTGTGTGTGTCAGTGTGAGGGTGTCAGTGTGTGAGTGTGTCGGTGAGAGTGTGTCGGTGTGTGAGTGTGTTGGTGTGTGAGTGTGTGAGTGTGTTGGTATGTGTGTGTCGGTGTGTGAGTGTGTTGGTGTGTGAGTGTGTGAGTGTGTTGGTATGTGTGTGTTGGTGTGTGAGTGTGTCGGTGCGTGTGCGTGTCGGTGTGTGAGTGTGTCGGTGTGAGTGTGTCAGTGTGTAGGTGTGTGAATGTGTCGCTAAGTGTGAGTGTGTCAGTGTGTCAGTGTGACGGTGTGTGAGTGTGTCAGTGTGAGTGTGTCGGTGTGAGCGTGCCGGTGTGTGAATGTGTCAGTGTGTGTGTGTGAGTGTGTCGGTGTGTGTGTAGGTGTGTGAGTGTGTCGGAGCGTGAGTGTGTTGGTGTGATTGAGTGTGCCAGGGTGTGAGTGTGTCAGTGTGTGAGTGTGTTGGTGTGTGGGTCACTGTGTGAGTGTGTCAGTGTGAGTGTGTCGGTGTGTGTAGGTGTGTGAATGTGTCGGTGTGTGAGAGTGTGTCGGTGTGAGTGTGGGAGTGTGTCAGTGTGTGAGTGTGTCGGTGTGTGTGTCGGTGTGTGAGTGTGTTGGTGTGTGAGTGTGTGGGTGTCGGTGTGTGAGTGTGTCGGTGTGAGTGTATCGTGTGTGTGTTGGTGTGAATGTGTCAGTGTGTGAGTGTGTCGGTGTGTGAGTGTGCCGGTGTGTGAGTGTGTTGGTGTGTGAGTGTGCCGGTGTGTGAATGTGTCGGTGTGTGTGTTTGTGTCGGTGTGTGAGTGTGTCAGTGTGAGTGTGTTGGAGTGAGTGTGTGTCGGTGTGTGTGTGTGTCAGTGTGAGTGTGTCGGTGAGAGTGTGTCGGTGTGTGTGTGTTGGTGTGTGAGTGTGTGAGTGTGTTGGTATGTGTGTGTTGGTGTCTGAGTGTGTTGGTGTGTGAGTGTGTCGGTGCGTGTGCGTGTCGGTGTGTGAGTGTGTCGGTGTGAGTGTGTCAGTGTGTAGGTGTGTGAATGTGTCGCTAAGTGTGAGTGTGTCAGTGTGTGAGTGCGACGGTGTGTGTGTGTCAGTGTGAGTGTGTCGGTGTGAGCGTGCCGGTGTGTGAATGTGTCGTTAAGTGTGAGTGTGTCGGTGTGTGAATGTGTCAGTGTGTGTGTGTGTGAGTGTGTCGGTGTGTGTGTAGGTGTGTGTGTGTGTCGGAGTGTGAGTGTGAGTGTGTTGGTGTGATTGAGTGTGCCAGTGTGTGAGTATGTCAGTGTGTGAGTGTGTTGGTGTGTGGGTCACTGTGTGAGTGTGTCAGTGTGAGTGTGTCGGTGTGTGTAGGTGTGTGAATGTGTCGTTGTGTGAGAGTGTGTCGGTGTGAGTGTGGGAGTGTGTGAGTGTGTGAGTGTGTCAGTGTGATTCTGTCAGTGTGTGAGTGTGTCGGTGTGTGTGTCGGTGTGTGAGTGTGTGGGTGTCGGTGTGTGAGTGTGTCGGTGTGAGTGTATCGTGTGTGTGTTGGTGTGAATGTGTCAGTGTGTGAGTGCGACGGTGTGTGTGTGTCAGTGTGAGTGTGTCGGTGTGAGCGTGCCGGTGTGTGAATGTGTCGTTAAGTGTGAGTGTGTCGGTGTGTGAGTGTGTCGGTGTGTGTGTAGGTGTGTGTGTGTCGGAGTGTGAGTGTGAGTGTGTTGGTGTGATTGAGTGTGCCAGTGTGTGAGTATGTCAGTGTGTGAGTGTGTTGGTGTGTGGGTCACTGTGTGAGTGTGTCAGTGTGAGTGTGTCGGTGTGTGTAGGTGTGTGAATGTGCCGTTGTGTGAGAGTGTGTCGGTGTGAGTGTGGGAGTGTGTGAGTGTGTGAGTGTGTCAGTGTGTGAGTGTGTCGGTGTGTGAGTTTGTTGGTGTGAGTGTGTCGATGTAAGTGTGTCGGTGTGTGAGTGTGTCAGTGTGAGTGTAGGTGTGTTGGTGTGAGTATGTCAGTGTGTGAGTATGTCAGTGTGTGAGTGTGTCAGTGTGTGTGTGTCAGTGTGTGAGTGTGTGGGTGTGAGTGTGCGATTATCAGTGAGTGTGTCGGTGTGTGAGTATGTCGGTGTGTGAGTGTGTCGGTGTGTCGGTGTAAGTGTGTTGGTGTGTGAGTATGTGAGTGTGTCGGTGTGTGAGTGTGTCTGTGTGTGTAGGTGTGTGAGTGTGTCAGGGTGTTTGAGTGTGTCGGTGTGTCAGTGTGTGAGTGTGTCAGTGTGAGTGTGTCGGTGTGTGTGTCAGTGTGTGAGTGTGTCAGTGTGTGTGTCGATGTGAGTGTGTGAGTGTGTCGGTGTGTGAGTGTGTCGGTCTATGAGTGTGACGGCATGTTTTTGTGTTGGTGTGTGAGTGTATTGGTGTGAGTGGGTCGGTGTGTGTGTAGGTGTGTCAGAGTGTGTGAGCGTGTCAGAGTGTGTTGGTGTGAGAGTGTGTTGGGACGTGCGTGTCGGTATGAGTATGTCAGTGTGTGAGTATGTTGCTGTGTGTGTGTTGGTGTATGAGTGTGTTGGTGTGTGTGTCAGTGTGTGAGTGTGTCAGTGTGTGAGTGTGTCGGTATGAGTGTATCGGTGTGTGTGTCTGTGTGAGTGTGTCGGTGTGAGTGTGTCGGTGTGAGTGTGTTGGTGTGTGTGTATGTCAGTGTGTGAGTGTGTCAGTCTGAGTGTGTCGGTGTGTGAGTGTGTCAGTGTGTGTGTAGGTGTGTCGGTGTGAGTATGTCAGTGTGTGAGTATGTCAGTGTATGAGTGTGTCAGTGTGTGTGTGTCAGTGTGTGAGTGTGTGGGTGTGAGTGTGTCAGTGTGTGAGTGTCAGTGTGAGTGTGTCAGTGTGTGTTGGTGTGAGTGTGTCGGTGTTTGAGATTATCAGTGAGTGAGTGTGTTGGTGTGTCTGTGTGTGTCGGTGTGTGAGTGTGTGTGTGTCGGTGTGTGAGTGTGTCAGTGTGTCGGTGTAAGTGTGTTGGTGTGTGAGTGTGTGAGTGTGTTGGTGTGTGTAGTTGTGTGAGTGTGTCGGTGTGTTTGAGTGTATCGGTGTGTGTCGGTGTGTGTGTGTCGGTGTGAGTGTGAGTGTGTCGGTGTGAGTGTGTCGGTGTGTGAGTGTGTCGGCGTATGAGTGTGTCGGCATGTGTGTGTGTTGGTGTGAGTGTGTTGGTGTGTGTAGCTGTGTGAGTGTGTCGGTGTGAGTGTGTGAGTGTGTTGGCGTGTGAGTGTGTCGGTGTATGAGTGTGTCGGCATGTGTGAGTGTGTTGGTGAGAGTGTGTAGGTGTGTGAGTGTGTCAGTGTATGTGAGTGTGTCAGAGTGTGTCGGTGTGTGTCGGTGTGAGCGTGTCGGTGAGAGTGTGTCAGTGTGTGAGTGTGTCGGTGTGTGAGTGTGTTGGTATGTATGTGTCGGTGGGTGGATGTGTCGGTGTGTGAGTGTGTCGGTGTGTGTGTAGGTGTGTGAATGTGGCGCTAAGTGTGAGTGTGTCAGTGTGTGAGTGTGTCGGTGTGTGAGTGTGTTGGTGTGAGTGTGTCGGTGTGAGCATGCCGGTGTGTGAATGTGTCGTTAAGTGTGAGTGTGTCGGTGTGTGAATGTGTTAGTGTGTGTGAGTGTGAGTGTGTCGGTGTGTGTGTAGCTGTGTGAGTATGTCGGTGTGAGTGTGTGAGTGTGTCGGTGTGTGAGTGTGTTGGTGTATGAGTGTGTCGGCATGTGTGAGTGTGTCGGTGAGAGTGTGTCGGTGTGTGAGTGTGTCGGTGTGTGAGTGTGTTGGTATGTGTGTGTCGGTGTGTGAGCGTGTCGGTGTGTGAGTGTGTCGGTGTGTGTGTAGGTGTGTGAATGTGTCGCTAAGTGTGTGTGTCAGTGTGTGAATGTGTCCGTGTGTGAGTGTGTTGGTGTGAGTGTGTCGGTGTGAGCGTGCCAGTGTGTGAATGTGTCGTTAAGTGTGAGTGTGTCGGTGTGTGAATGTGTCAGTGTGTGTGTGTGTGTGTGTGTGTGTGTGTGAGTCTGTTGGTGTGTGTGCGTAGGTGTGTGAGTGTGTCGGTGTGTGAGTGTGTCAGTGTGAGTGTGTTGGTGTGATTGAGTGAGTCAGTGTGAGTGTGAGTGTGTCAGTGTGTGAGTGTGTCAGTGTGAGTGTGTCAGTGTGTGAGTGTGTCGGTGTGTGTGTCAGTGTGTGTGTCAGTGTGAGTGTGAGTGTGTCGGTGTGAGTGTGTCGGTGTGTGAGTGTGTGTTGGTGTGAGTATGTCGGTGTGTGTGTAGGTGTGTGAGTGTGTCGGTGTGTGAGTGTGTCGGTGTATGAGTGTGTCGGCATGTGTGAGTGCGTTGGTGAGTGTGTGTGTCAGTGAGAGTGTGTCGGTGTGTGAGTGTGTCGGTGTGTGAGTGTGTTGGTATGTGTGTGTCGGTGAGTGAGTGTGTCGGTGTGAGTGTGTCGGTGTGTGTGTAGGTGTGTAAAGGTGTCGCTTAGTGTGAATGTGTCGGTGTGTGTGTGTCGGTGTGTGAGTGTGTTGGTGTGTGTGTCGGTGTGTGAGTGTGTCGGTGTGAGTGTGTCGGTGTGTGTAGCTGTGTGAAGGTGTCGCTTAGTGTGAATGTGTCGGTGTGTGAGTGTGTCGGTGTGTGTGTAGGTGTGTGAGTGTGTCGGTGTGTGAGTGTGTCGGTGTGAGTGTGTCAGTGTGTGTAGGTGTGTGAAGGTGTCGCTAAGTGTGAATGTGTCGGTGTGTGAGTGTGTGAGTGTGTGAGTGTGTCGGTGTGTGTGTTGGTGTGTGAGTGTGTCGGTGTGGGTGTGGGTGTGGGTGTGTGAGTGTGTCGGTGTGAGTGTGTCGTGCGTGAGTGTGTGAGTGTGTTGGTGGGTGAGTGTGTGAGTGTGCGTGTATCAGTGTGTGAGTGTGTCAGTGCGTGTGTGTCGGTGTGTGAGTGTGTTGGTGTGTGAGTGTGTGAGTGTGTCGAAGTGTGAGTGTCAGTGTGTGAGTGTGATGGTATGTGCGTGTCTCGGTGTGTGAATGTGTTAGTGTGCGAGTGTGTCAGTGTGTGTGTTGGTCCGTGTGTGTTGGTGTGTGAGTGTGTGAGTGTGTCGGTGTGTGTGTCAGTGTGTGAGTGTGTCGGTGTGTGAGTGTGTTGGTGTAAGTGTGTCGGTTTGTGTGTCTGTGTGAGTGTGTCGGTGTGAGTGTGTCACACACCTACACACACACCAACACACTCACACCGACACACTCACACAGACACACTCACACACTCACACACTCCCACACTCACACCGACACACTCTCACACACCGACACATTCACACACCTACACACACAGACACACTCACACTGACACACTCACACAGTGACCCACACACCAACACACTCACACACTGACACACTCACACACTGGCACACTCAATCACACCAACACACTCACACTCCGACACACTCACACCGACACACTCACACACACACACTGACACATTCACACACCGACACACTCACACTTAACGACACATTCACACACCGGCACGCTCACACTGACACACTGACACACTCACACACTCCCACACTCACACCGACACACTCTCACACACCGACACATTCACACGCCTACACACACCGACACACTCACACGGACACACTCACACAGTGACCCACACACCAACACACTCACACACTGACACACTCACACACTGGCACACTCAATCACACCAACACACTCACACACCGACACACACACACCAACACACTCACACACACACACACTGACAAATTCACACACCAACACACTCACACTTAACGACACATTCACACACCAGCACGCTCACACCGACACACTCACACTGACACACTCACACACCGTCGCACTCACACACTGACACACTCACACTTAGCGACACATTCACACACCTACACACACTGACACATTCACACCGACACATTCACACACCGACACGCACACGCACCGACACACTCACACACCGACACACACATGTGTGAGTGTGTCGGTGTGTGTGTCGGCGTGTGAGTTTGTTGGTCTGTGAGTGTGTGGGTGTCGGTGTGAGTGTGTCAGTGTGTGTGTCTGTGTGAGTGTGTCGTGTGTGTCGGTGTGTGAGTGTGTCGGTGTGTGTGTCGGTGTAAGTGTGTCGGTTTTTGTGTCTGTGTGAGTGTGTCGGTGTGAGTGTGTCACACACCTACACACACACCGACACACTCACACCGACACACTCACACAGACACACTCACACACTCACACACTCCCACACTCACACCGACACACTCTCACGCACTGACACATTCACACACCTACACACACAGACACACTCACACACTCACACACTCACACCGACACACTCTCACACACCGACACAGTCACACACCTACACACACCGACACACTCACACTGACACACTCACACAGTGACCCACACACCAACACACTCACACACTGACACATTCATACACTGGCACACTCAATCACACCAACACACTCACACTCTGACACACTCACACACCGACACACACACACCGACACACTCACACACACACACACTGACACATTCACACACCAACACACTCACACTTAACGACACATTCACACACCGGCACGCTCACACCGACACACTCACACTGACACACTCACACACCGTCGCACTCACACACTGACACACTCACACTTAGCGACACATACACACCTACACACACTGACACACTCACACCGACACACTCACACACCGACACGCACATGCACCGACACACTCACACACCGACACACTCACACACCGACACACACATGTGTGTGTGTGTCGGCGTGTGAGTTTGTTGGTGTGTGAGTGTGTGGGTGTGTGTGTGTCAGTGTGTGAGTGTGTCGGTGTGTGTGTGTCAGTGTGAGGGTGTCAGTGTGTGAGTGTGTCGGTGAGAGTGTGTCGGTGTGTGAGTGTGTTGGTGTGTGAGTGTGTGAGTGTGTTGGTATGTGTGTGTCGGTGTGTGAGTGTGTTGGTGTGTGAGTGTGTGAGTGTGTTGGTATGTGTGTGTTGGTGTGTGAGTGTGTCGGTGCGTGTGCGTGTCGGTGTGTGAGTGTGTCGGTGTGAGTGTGTCAGTGTGTAGGTGTGTGAATGTGTCGCTAAGTGTGAGTGTGTCAGTGTGTCAGTGTGACGGTGTGTGAGTGTGTCAGTGTGAGTGTGTCGGTGTGAGCGTGCCGGTGTGTGAATGTGTCAGTGTGTGTGTGTGAGTGTGTCGGTGTGTGTGTAGGTGTGTGAGTGTGTCGGAGCGTGAGTGTGTTGGTGTGATTGAGTGTGCCAGGGTGTGAGTGTGTCAGTGTGTGAGTGTGTTGGTGTGTGGGTCACTGTGTGAGTGTGTCAGTGTGAGTGTGTCGGTGTGTGTAGGTGTGTGAATGTGTCGGTGTGTGAGAGTGTGTCGGTGTGAGTGTGGGAGTGTGTCAGTGTGTGAGTGTGTCGGTGTGTGTGTCGGTGTGTGAGTGTGTTGGTGTGTGAGTGTGTGGGTGTCGGTGTGTGAGTGTGTCGGTGTGAGTGTATCGTGTGTGTGTTGGTGTGAATGTGTCAGTGTGTGAGTGTGTCGGTGTGTGAGTGTGCCGGTGTGTGAGTGTGTTGGTGTGTGAGTGTGCCGGTGTGTGAATGTGTCGGTGTGTGTGTTTGTGTCGGTGTGTGAGTGTGTCAGTGTGAGTGTGTTGGAGTGAGTGTGTGTCGGTGTGTGTGTGTGTCAGTGTGAGTGTGTCGGTGAGAGTGTGTCGGTGTGTGTGTGTTGGTGTGTGAGTGTGTGAGTGTGTTGGTATGTGTGTGTTGGTGTCTGAGTGTGTTGGTGTGTGAGTGTGTCGGTGCGTGTGCGTGTCGGTGTGTGAGTGTGTCGGTGTGAGTGTGTCAGTGTGTAGGTGTGTGAATGTGTCGCTAAGTGTGAGTGTGTCAGTGTGTGAGTGCGACGGTGTGTGTGTGTCAGTGTGAGTGTGTCGGTGTGAGCGTGCCGGTGTGTGAATGTGTCGTTAAGTGTGAGTGTGTCGGTGTGTGAATGTGTCAGTGTGTGTGTGTGTGAGTGTGTCGGTGTGTGTGTAGGTGTGTGTGTGTCGGAGTGTGAGTGTGAGTGTGTTGGTGTGATTGAGTGTGCCAGTGTGTGAGTATGTCAGTGTGTGAGTGTGTTGGTGTGTGGGTCACTGTGTGAGTGTGTCAGTGTGAGTGTGTCGGTGTGTGTAGGTGTGTGAATGTGTCGTTGTGTGAGAGTGTGTCGGTGTGAGTGTGGGAGTGTGTGAGTGTGTCAGTGTGATTCTGTCAGTGTGTGAGTGTGTCGGTGTGTGTGTCGGTGTGTGAGTGTGTGGGTGTCGGTGTGTGAGTGTGTCGGTGTGAGTGTATCGTGTGTGTGTTGGTGTGAATGTGTCAGTGTGTGAGTGCGACGGTGTGTGTGTGTCAGTGTGAGTGTGTCGGTGTGAGCGTGCCGGTGTGTGAATGTGTCGTTAAGTGTGAGTGTGTCGGTGTGTGAATGTGTCAGTGTGTGTGTGTGTGAGTGTGTCGGTGTGTGTGTAGGTGTGTGTGTGTCGGAGTGTGAGTGTGAGTGTGTTGGTGTGATTGAGTGTGCCAGTGTGTGAGTATGTCAGTGTGTGAGTGTGTTGGTGTGTGGGTCACTGTGTGAGTGTGTCAGTGTGAGTGTGTCGGTGTGTGTAGGTGTGTGAATGTGTCGTTGTGTGAGAGTGTGTCGGTGTGAGTGTGGGAGTGTGTGAGTGTGTGAGTGTGTCAGTGTGATTCTGTCAGTGTGTGAGTGTGTCGGTGTGTGTGTCGGTGTGTGAGTGTGTGGGTGTCGGTGTGTGAGTGTGTCGGTGTGAGTGTATCGTGTGTGTGTTGGTGTGAATGTGTCAGTGTGTGAGTGTGCCGGTGTGTGAATGTGTCGGTGTGTGTGTTTGTGTCGGTGTGTGAGTGTGTCAGTGTGCGTGTGTCAGTGTGTGAGTGTGTCGGTGTGTGTGTGCTGGTGTGTGAGTGTATGAGTGTATCGAAGTGTGAGTGACGGTGTGTGAGTGTGTCGGTATGTGCGTGTGTCAGTGTGTGAATGTGGCGGTGTGTGAGTGTGTTGGTGTGCGAGTTTGTCGGTGTGTGTTGGTGTGTGTGTGTTGGTGTGTGAGTGTGTGAATGTGTCGGTGTGTGTGTCGGTGTGTGAGTGTGTCGGTGTGTGAGTGTGTTGGTGTGAGTGTGTCGGTGTGTGTGTGTTGCGGTGTGTGTGTCAGTGTGTGTCAGTGTGTGAGTCTGTCAGTGTATGAGTGTGCCGGTGTGAGTGTGTCGGTGTGTGTGTCTGTGTGAGTGTGTCGGTGTGTGAGTGTGTTGGTGTGAGTGTGTTGGTGTGTGTGAGTCAGTGTGTGTGTCGATGTGTGAGTGTGTCGGTGTGAGTGTGTCGGTGTGTGTGTCTGTGTGAGTGTGTCGGTGTGTGAGTGTGTCAGTGAGTGTGTCGGTGTGTATTGGTGTGTGAGTGTGTTGGTGTGAGTGTGTCGGTGTATGTGTGTCAGTGTGTGAGTGTGTCGGTGTGTGTGTGTCAGTGTGAGTGTGTCGGTGTGAGTGAGTGTGTCAGTGTGTGAGTGTGTCGGTGTGTGAGTGTGTTGGTGTGTGGGTCGGTGTGTGAGTGTCGGTGTGAGTGTGTCAGTGTGTGTGTAGGTGTGTGAATGTGTCGGTGTGTGTGAGTGTGTCGGTGTGAGTGTGTGTGTGTCAGTGTGTGAGTGTGTCGGTGCGAGTGTGTCAGTGTGTGTGTGTCGGTGTGTTAATGTGTTGGTGTGTGAGTGTTTCGGTGTCGGTGTGTGAGTGTGTCGGTGTGAGTGTGTTGTGTGTGTGTGTTGGTGTGAATGTGTCTGTGTGTGAGTGTGTCGGTGTGAAGGTGTCGGTGTGTGAGTGTGTCTGTGTGTGAGTGTGTCGGTATGTGTGTGTTTGTGTCGGTGTGTGAGTGTGTCAGTGTGTGTGTGTTGGTGTGTGAGTGTGTCGGTGTGTGAGTGTGTCGAAGTGTGTGTGTCGGTGTTTGTGTGTCGGTGTGTGAGTGTGTTGCTGTGTGTGTCAGTGTGTGAGTGTGTGAGTGTGTCGGTGTGTGTGTGTCAGTGTGTGAGTGTGTCGGTATGAGTGTGTCGATGTGTGTGTCTGTGTGAGCGTGTCGGTGTGTGAATGTGTCGGTGCGAGTGTATTGGTGTGTGTGTGTCGGTGTGTGAATGTGTCGGTGTGTGAGTGTGTCGGTGTGTGTGTCTGTGTGAGTGTGTTGGTGTGTGAGTGTGTCGGTGTGAGTGTGTTGGTGTGTGTCGGTGTGTGAGTGTATCGGTATGAGTGTGTCGATGTGTGTGTCTGTGTGAGCGTGTCGGTGTGTGAATGTGTCGGTGCGAGTGTGTTGGTGTGTGTGTGTCGGTGTGTGAATGTGTCGGTGTGTGAGTGTGTCGGTGTGTGTGTCTGTGTGAGTGTGTCGGTGTGTGAGTGTGTCGGTGTGAGTGTGTTGGTGTGTGTGTGTCGGTGTGTGAGTGTGTCGGTGCGTGAGTGTGTCGGTGTGAGTGTGTCGGTGTGTGAGTGTGTCGGTGTGTGTGTGTGTCGGTATGAGTGTGTGTGTCGGTGTGTGTGTTGATATGAGTGTGTGTGAGTGTGTGAGTGTGTGAGTGTGTCGGTGTGTGTGTGTCGGTGTGTGAGTGTGTCGGTGTGTGAGTGTGTCGGTGTGAGTGTGTCGGTGTGTGAGTGTGTTGGTGTTTGTGTGTCGGTGTGAGTGTGTGTCGGTGTGTGAGTGTGTTGGTGTGTGAGTGTGTTGGTGTGTGTGTCGGTGTGTGAGTGTGTCGGTGTGAGTGTGTCGGTGTGTGAGTGTGTCGGTGTGTGTGTGTCGGTATGAGTGTGTGTGTCGGTGTGTGAGTGTCGGTATGAGTGTGTGTGTCGGTGTGTGTGTAGGTATGAGTGAGTGTGTCGGTGTGTGAGTGTGTCGGTGTGTGTGTGTGTCGGTATGAGTGTGTGTTTCGGTGTGTGAGTGTGTCGGTGTGTGTGTCGGTGTGTGTGTCGGTATGAGTGTGTGTGTCGGTGTGTGAGTGTGTCGGTGTGTGTGTGTCGGTGTGTGAGTGTGTCGGTGTGTGAGTGTGTCGGTGTGTGAGTGTGTTGGTGTTTGTGTGTCGGTGTGAGTGTGTATGTCAGCGTGTGAGTGTGTCAGTGTGAGTGTGTCGGTGTGAGTGTGTCGGTGTGAGTGTGTCGGTGTGTGAGTGTGTTTTTATTGGTGTGGGAGGCCTTACAGAGTGGGAAGCTACAATAACAGAGTCTCCTTGCTTGGTCTTCACTGTCCTCTGGAAGACCTTGATCCTCCAATAAATTACCTGGTCAGAAGGTGCCTACACCAGCAGCTGCTCACAACTGCCCCAGGGTAGGGCAACGTTATCCCTCAGTGACCCCTCCATGCCTACGGTAAGCAGCAGACCGTTTTCCCTGTCCTGACACCGCTGTGAGAGAATGGGCTGTAGACCAACAGGAGAATTCCCAATGGGAAGGAGCTGAAGTGTGAGGAGTTACAGAATTGGGAGGGGAAGGGTTAATGGAAGGGTGAGGGAGCTGAGCTCTTTGGGGGATGCTGCGCCTCTCTCTCTCTCTCTCTCTCTCTCTGTCCACCTGCAGATGCTGTCACATCCTGTTTGAGGGGCACTGTGTTGAGGAGGGGGCACTGAGGGGAGGGCAGCATGGAGTTGGGGGGGGAGGGGGGTAGCTCCTGCAGTTGAACAGGAACCTGGGCAGGAAGCAGCTGCTGAACATGTTGGTCATCTGCCTCCAGGTGCATCCTGGGACACACCGCTGCCTGTTTTCGAAACGACTGTATTTTGTTGGTACGGCCGCGATAATAAACAAGTATAAATCCTTTCCTGTGTTAATTGTTCTTGGCTAACCTCAGTTCCGAAGTCTCAACTCTTTCGGTATTGGCGTGACCTGCCCGGAACATTCCGACTTATTCCCCTCGCTTCTCGGGAATGCCGAGGCGTCGGGGGGGAGCTGGGGGGTGCAGTCAGTCACTGCAAGGGGCAACGAACCATCTCAGGACTTAACTTTGCATATCGCCCGTTTCATCCCTCCTCAGCCACTGGAGTCGCTTTCGACGTACGGTTCCAATCTCGGTGGGGTGGGTCCATGGATTTGTGCACAGCAAGATCCCACTGCGGGATGACTAGACCAGTCGTGGGAAGGATATCTCCTCTTGCAGAAGAATCCGGAACTGGGGTCATGAGTCAAAAATGAAATTGTTTTAAAAATGGCCTTTAACAATGTACCTTGGATGTGACACTGGAGGTGCCACTACATCCAAGGCTATGGGTTCCATGGGATCGGTGTAGGTCATAGTGGACTTTTGGCAACACTAACTCAATGGGCTGAAGGGCCTCCTTCTTCCCTTGCGATTCTCCGAACAGGGCACCCATTTAAAACACAAATGAAGAAATTTTTTCTTCTCCCTGAGGGGGAATTCCCTTCTCCAAAAGGCAGTAGATGTGCGTATTCTTAAGTATTTGTCAGGCAGAGATAGACAGGTTCTTACCGGCCAAGGGAAGGAGAGATTACCAGGAGTACGCAGGAATGTGGAGGGAAGATTCAAAGCAGGTCAGCCGCGATGTCACTGAATGGTGGAGCAGGCTGGAGTCGTCGATCCTTGTTCCTCGTTCGGATTTGACTGAGCAGGATTCTGGGGAGAACTGGCTCTGCTTTTAGTGTTCCCAAGGCACCCGTAACAGTGCAGGGTTCCCTTAATACAGGGGTGTGTGTGTGTGTGTGTGTGAGAGTGTGTGTGTGTGTGTGTGTGTGTGAGTGTGTGAGAGTGTGTGTGTGTGTGTGTGAGTGTGTGTGTGTGTGTGTGTGAGAGTGTGTGTGTGTGTGAGTGTGTGTGTATGTGTGTGTGTGTGTCTGTGAGAGTGTGTGTGTGTCAGTGAGAGTGTGTGTCAGTGAGAGTGTCAGTGTGTGTGTATGTGTCAGTGTGTGTGTGTGTGTGTATCAGTGAGTGTGTGTGTGTGTGTGAGAGTGTGTGTGTGTGTGTGTGTGTGTCAGTGAGTGTGTGTGTGTGAGTGAGAGTGTGTGTGTGTGAGTGTGTGTGTCAGTGAGAGTGTGTGTCAGTGAGAGTGTGTGTGTGTGAGTGTGTGTGTCAGTGAGAGTGTGTGTATGTGTGAGTGTGTGTGCGTGCGTGAGTGAGAGTGTGTGTGTATGTGTGTGAGTGAGAGTGTGTGTGTGAGTGAGTGACAGTGTGTGAGTGAGAGGGTGTGTGTGTGAGTGTGTGTGTGTGAGTGAGAGTGTGAGTGTGAATGTGTGCGTGTGAGTGAGAGTGTGTGTGAGCGAGAGTATGTGTGTATATCAGAGTGTGTGAGTGAGTGTGTGAGTGAGAGGGTGTGTGTGTGAGTGTGTGTGTGTCAGTGAGAGTGTGTGTGTGTGTGTGAGCGAGAGTATGTGTGTATATCAGAGTGTGTGAGTGAGTGTGTGAGTGAGAGGGTGTGTGTGTGAGTGTGTGTGTGTCAGTGAGAGTGTGAGTGTGTGTGTATGTGTGTGTGTGTCTGTGAGAGTGTGTGTGTGTGAGCGAGAGTATGTGTGTATATCAGAGTGTGTGAATGAGGGTGTGTGTGTTTGTGTGAGAGTGTGTGAGTGAGTGTGTGAATGAGGGGGTGTGTGTTTGTGTGAGAGTGTGTGAGTGAGTGTGTGAATGAGGGGGTGTGTGTTTGTGTGAGAGTGTGCATGTGAAAGGGTTCAGAACTGATTGACGAGGATGTTGTCAGGGTTGGAAGGTTTAAGCTGCAGGGAGGAATTGAACAGGCTGGGGCTGTTTTCCCTGGAGCGTTGGAGGCTGAGGGGTGACCTTACAGAGGTTTATAACAGAATGAGGGGCATGGATAGGGTAAATGGTCAAGATCTTTTCCCTGGGGTGGGAGAGTCCAAAACTAGAGGCTGTAGGTTTAAGGTGAGGGGAAAGATTTAAAAGGGACCTAAGGGGCTCCTTAATCACACAGAGGGTGGTGCGTGTGTGGAATGAGCTGCCAGAGGATGTGGTGGAGGCTGGTACAATGACAGCATTTAAAAGGCACCTGGATGGATATATGAATAGGAAGGGTTTGGAGGGATATGGGCCAAATGCTGGCCAATGGGACTATATCTATTTAGAATTTCTGGTCAGCATGGATGAGATGGACCGAAGGGTCTGTTCCCGTGCTGTACATCTCTACAACTCTCTCTGCAGATGTCTGTGTTTACAGTCACAAGCTGGTGTCTTTTATACTGACAAACTGTTCAGTGTGGACTCATCTCAGACTGTCTGCACACTCAGATTTAAATCCGTCTCTGGCTGCAGCTTTCGGTGGGATACCCTATAGCCTCCGATTTGTGGACTCAAATCCCACTCCAGAAGGCATTAGCACAAAGGCCAGGCTGACCCTCCCAGCGCAGTGCTGAGGGAGTGCTGCCCTGTCAGAGGGAGCTCCTTTGGATCAGGTGTGGACCCAATACAGCGTCTGCCCTCCCTTTACCAATAACAGGGGAGGAGCACATCCTGTATTAACAGCCAGGTATTGTCGGATAGTCATGTCCCACAAAGGGGAATCTTTGGAAGAGAGGAGCAAGTGACAGCAGCAATCCGCAATGGTGTGTCTCACAACTGGGTAGAGGCAGGGAGCAGAGTCAATTATTACAGCTGCCCTGATGGAGGCGATGTCCTTGTGCTATTAACCCTGGATTATTATTAAGCCAGAAACCCATGGAAACATTCTGGGAATCCCATGGCCAGATGGAATTTGAATTCAATAAAAATCTGAAAGGAAGAGTCTAATGATGACGGAGAACTGCTTGTCGTAGGGTTCACTAATTCCCTTTAAAGAAGGGGACTGCTGTCCTACATGTGACTCCAGGGTCAAAGCAATGTGCTTGACCCTTAAGTAGAGTCTGGACAATAAACACTAGCCCAGCCAGCACTCCCTCCATGTCCCATGAAGTTACAAAGTTAAAATCACACTGTTTGCTCAGCACATAACAGAGCCAATTTTTTTAAAAGTTAAGAATCACACAACACCAGGTTAAGGTCCAACAGGTTTGTTTGGAAGCACTAGCTATCGGAGCGCCGTTCCTTCATCAGGTGGTTGTGGAGTATCAAATCGTTATTATTTATTTCTTGAGATGTGGGGCATTGCCAGTTGGGTGAGTATTTGTTACTTATCCCTAGTTGCCCCTTGAGAAGGTGGGGGGGTGAGCTGCCTTCTTGAACCACTGCAGTCCATGAGGTTCAGGGATACCCACATGGTGCTGTTGCAAGGGGGGGGGGGGGCAAAGTTCCAGGATTTTGACCCAGTGACAGTGAAAGACTGAATGAAATTGTTGTGAGTTTGCCTCCAATAGGGTGTTAAACCGGTGCGTCAATCCTTACATCATCTCCTGCAACGTAAGGAACTGGGCACCGATTTTGTGGTATTGAAGGCTCCAACAGATACTTGTAACCACTTCCCTTACATTCATATGTGGGGCATGGGCGTCACTGGCTGGGTCAGAAATTATTGCCCCGTCCCTAGTTGCCCCTTGTGAAGGTGGGGGTGAGCTGCCTTCTTGAACCGCTGCAGTCCATGCGCTGTGGGCTGAACCGCAATGCCCACCACCCACCTTCTCAAGGGGCAACTAGGGACGGGGCAATACAAATGCTGGGCCCACCAGCGATGCCCACCTCCCAGAAACGAATGAAAGGTGAGTGGTGTGAGTCAGAGAGGGACTATCTGAAGGGGGTGAGTTGTATGGGAGTTAGATCTGGTAGTCTGCTTCCTTTAAGACCATCAGCGGAGATCTTTAAAGAGGAGAATACGGTACGGTAATTGTGAAACCCGGCCTACCTACAGGCTTTGAGAGTAATTTCCAGCCAGAAACACTCCCTTGCCAGTGGGTGAAGGAATCTGAGGCAGTGTTTGTTATTTCCCAAGTGAAGGGAGGATGTGATTATTGACGGTACACAGTCCCGTAGCAACTGATGCACTACACTGACACTGTCACACTGGGAAGTCCTGTCAACACGACTCCTGTAGATTTTCCATTGGCCTGTACCAAGTGTTTTGACTCTGTTGTGATTGGATGACCCTCCCCGTGGCGTTATGGGTTGGACAGTAATGAATGACCCTGCTCCAAACAAAACCGATTGTTTTTAAGAATAAATACTTCTGTTGTAAAAGGAGGCCTGTCCTCTCCGCGAGAGCTGTCACAGGCTTTGAAAGGTGGAACGGCCATGTGAAAATCAGGCCCCTTTTTTGACTGTGAGGAATAGGACAGTACAGAAGGAGGCCAGTCAGCCCCTTTGTGGCTGGGCTAGCCTTTTCAAACAGCAATCCATTTAGTCCCCCCTTCCCTCCCCTTCCCTTCTCTCTATTGGGCGAAACAGCTGTCTCACTATGCTAGCAAGTCAGAGGCCTGCAGGAGAGAGCAGGAACAGGGCACTGAGATGGATGGTCGGCCATGATCATTTCGAATGTCAGAGAGGGCTGGAAGGGCTGAATGGCCTACTCCTGCTCCTATATTCCACATTCCGATGCTTGAATTCCAGGACTGGAGCTGGGTGGGATTTAAGTTATAGAATCCTGAGAGTGTGGACAAAGGCCACTCAGCCAGACTCTGGCCCCCTATCCTATCCTTGTATTTCCCACAGCCAACGCACCTCACCCGCACAATTTCACAAGCCCAACCCACCTAGTCCACACATCCCCAGGGTAATTTCCCACGGCCAACCCACCCTGACCTGCACGTCTTTGGACTGTGGGAGGAAACTGGAGCACCCAGAGGAACCCCACGCAGACACGGGGAGAATGTGCAAACTCCACACGGACAGTTGCCTGAGGCTGGAATCGAACCCAGGTCCCCGGGTGCCGCTAGGCAGCAGTGCTAACCACTGTGCCACCTATACTTAACACAGGAACACAGAGCAGCAGAAGGCCATTCAGCCCCTCGGGTTTACTCATTATGATGATCCAAATCCATGCACCCCTGATAACTGCTCACCCCCTCTTTGCTGAACCAGAATCTCTCTGTCGCCTGCCTTGAAAAATATTCATGGGCTCTGATCCCTCTAGCTTGTGAAGGAATGAGTCCCAAACACTGAAGAGAAATCACCGAAATCTCCGTGTGAACTGGACAAACCCTGGGCAACAGTGACCCCTAGTCTTAGAAAGGTATCATTTCTGGATTTAAACTCTGGAAGTGGGGATTAATGTCAGACCTCCAAGGGATTAGATGAAGAGGGCTATTATCATTAGTCCACGTCAACCTGTCAGATTATAACCTCTGCTGATTGCTCTCCTCCAGCCCACTGTAGACTTAACCGTGATTTATTAGGGACTGCTCACACAGTTGAAGGTTTCTGGCTCAGAGACATTAACGTCATTTGCAGTAACCCCACTCACTTTCAGTCTCACTTGTCCAAGAAAGCTTGTTCTAGAAAATCTCCATCGCACAACGTGGGGCAACATCGCTCCTGGTCCAACAGGAAGACGCTGGGGTCTGTTTGTTTGGTTTCGAAGACACTATTAAATGCTGAGTGGTTGGAGGAATCCCTCGGAGAGCCTGTAAACGCCGGCCCTTCCTCAGGGAGGTGTGATTCTCCACTCTGCATTGGTGTAGCCTCCCTGCTGCAATAGGGAATGGAGAGTAAGGACTCCCCTCGTCCAGCCCTGCCTCCCTCCACACAGAAAACCCTTCCATTCACCATCTGGTCATTTTAAACACACCAAAGGTGCTATATAACATTTTAAATAAACCTGTTGGACTATAACCTAGTGTGATGTGACTTCTGACTATATAAATGCACATTGTTGTTGTTGTTGGTCTCTCAGGTGAAGCTTCAAGCTCCTCGACCCAAAGGTGAGCAGGGGTAAACACAGAGAGAAACTCAGCGAGGTCTGGGAACGGCTGTGGGGAGAGAGATTTAACGTTTCAGGTCTGACCCTCCACAGGTCTGCAGAAGAGTCATGCCCGACTTGAATTCTTCACTCTCTCTCTCTCTCTCTCTCTGTCTCTGTCACTCTCTCTCTCTTGCTCTCTGTACCTGTCTCTCTCTCTCTGCCTGTCTTTCTCTGTCTCTCTCTCTGCCTCTGTCTCCATCTCTCTCTCTCCGTCTCCGTCTCTCTCTCTCTCTGTTTCTCTCTCTCTCTGTCCTTGTCTCTGTACCTGTCTCTCTCTCTCTTGCTCTCTGTACCTCTCTCTCTCTCTCTGCCTGTCTGTCTCTGTCTCTCTCTCTCTCTCTCTGTATCTGTCTCTGTCTCTCTGTCTGTCTGTCTGTCTCTCTCTCTGTCTGTCTCTCTGTCTGTCTCTGTGTGTCTGTCTGTCTGTCTGTCTGTCCATCTCTCTGTCTGTCTGTCTGTCTCTCTCTCTCTCTCTCTGTGTCTCTCTGTCTGTCTGTCTCTCTCTCTCTCTCTCTCTCTCTGTCTCTCTGTCTGTCTCTGTGTGTCTCTCTCTGTATGTCTGTCTGTCTGTCTCTCTGTCTGTCTGTCTCTCTCTCTCTCTCTCTGTCTGTCTGTCTGTCTCTCTGTGTCTCTCTCTATATGTCTCTCTGTCTCTCTGTCTCTCTGTCTGTCTCTCTCTCTCTCTCCCCCCCCCCACCATACTTTGCTGAGATTTCAGTCCAGTAATTCTGAAGAATAGAAACATTAACTTCTCTCTCTCTCTCTCTTTCTCTGTCTCTCTCCCTCTCTCCACAGACTTTGCCGAGTTTCTGCAGGCCTTCCTGTCCACTGTTTGGTCTTTATATTTCTCGGTCCAAATAGAACATCGCACCGTACAGCATTGGGCGAGGCCCTTCGGCCCCCACCCCGTGTGTGTGCACTAACCATGATGCTATTCTGAACCATGGCCTGCACATGGTCAGTCCCCTCCACCCCCTGTATGTCCATGTGTGTGTCGAAATGCCTCTAAAATATCGCCAATATGCCTGCTTCTCTACCTCTCCTGGTAATGCATTACTCTATAAAAACCTACCTCACACAGATCCCTGAAAGTATTCCCCTCTGCCCTTAAACCTCTGCTCCCTAGTATTTGATATTTCCATTCTGGGAAAAGAAGGCACTGACTATCCATCCTATCCATGCCCCTTGTAATTTTATAAACTTCTTTCAACTCACACCGTCCACCTCAAACACTCTGGCAAAAACGATCTGAGCAAGGACTATCCAAACTTGAATGAATAGTTTTATTCTGCTCTCTCTCCCACCGACGCTGCCTGACCTGCTGAGTTTCTCCTGTCTTCTGTTTCAGGTTTCCGGCCTCTGCGATATTTTGCCTTTATTGTACGTAGAAGGAGGAGGATTACTGCTGTATTTTATTCCGCGTTGTCTCCCTCTCCCTTATCTGAAAAAAAAACTTGGTATACATATATGAACAGAGTCAAGGACAGCTCCTTCCTCACTGCTATCAGATATTTGAATGCACCTCTTCAACGTTAACATTGATCTCTCTCTCTGTCTCTCTGCACCTTCTCTGCAGCTGTAACATTGCATCCTGCCCTCTGTTCTGTTACTCTGCTGCACTTGTACAGTGCGCTAAGCCTGGAAAGCATATAAAATGGCGCTCTTCACTGTACCTCAGTGTACGTGACAGTAATAAATCAAGACCAAACCAAGTAAAATCAAATCAAATGTCTCCCCCCCCCGCCCCACGCTCTGAATGCAAGCTTCCACCAGTTAAATCCATTTTATCCCTTTTCCGTATGTTAGTCCCAGCAATGGGAAAGCTGCTGAGACCAGTTCTGGTTCACTGTCCTGACACAGTAGCTCAGTTTCTGGATTCGTGGTGCTGGAAGAGCACAGCAGTTCAGGCAGCATCCAAGGAGCTTCGAAATCGACATTTTGGGCAAAAGCCCTTCATCAGGAATATTGGGCTTTTGCCCAAAACGTCGATTTCGAAGCTCCTTGGATGCTGCCTGAACTGCTGTGCTTTTCCAGCACCACGAATCCAGAATTTGGTTTCCAGCATCTGCAGTCATTGGTTTTACCTACAGTAGCTCAGTGCCCAGTCAGGTCGCTCAGTATGATTTGGTCACACTCTGAGGACTCGCACCACTGCGGACAGGACCCTCCCAACTGGTGGCAATGATACTGAATATAGCTTTCTCTCGTAGGTTCCTCTCGAACACCAGAGCACTTTTCTCTCGACCAGGAAAGTGGTGTTACCCGATCGAGGGCTTCGAGATTAAGTATGGGTTCGCAAAGTCAGACATTGAGAGACTGCTTCTGTTTGTGGGTCAGACCAGAGCTCAGGGCCACAAATACACAACAGTCACCAACAAAGTCACCAAACTCAAACAAAATGAAACAAATTCTCTCAAGGGAGAGGGTCTGGGCTACAGCTGATATCCTGTTATCCACCATCCCAGTTTCCCAACTGTTGCCAAAATGGACACTCATATGCAACTGGTTTGGTGCCAATAACTTCCCGAATAAACATCAGATTACTGCTCAATTTTATGTTCAAAGTGAGCATTGTACCTCACTCCATCAACAGATCCATTTATTCCCCTCTCTCTTTCTAAGTGCTAACCCAATTTTACCTTAAACGCACCCTCTCCCTTGAGTGAATTTGTTTCATTTTGTTCGAGTTTGGTGACTTTGTTGGTGGCCGTTGTGTATTTGTGGCCCTGAGCTCTGGTCTGACCCACAAACAGAAGCATCCTCTTTATGTCTGACCTCTCAAACCCTTTCTTAATCTCGAAGCCCTCGATCGGGTAACACCACTTTCCTGTTCAAGAGAAAAGTGTTCTGGTGTTTGAAACTTTCCTGATAGTCATAACCTCTCAATTCTGGTATCTGTTCAGTAAATCCTCCCAATTTAATTTTCTTAACCCTCTTAATCTTCAAATGCATAGCCCACAATGTGCTACTTCCACATGGCATCCTGACTGCATTGAAATTAAAATGTGTCCCATCAGATTTCCTCCTGCAGTCCTAAGATGTGCAGGTTAGGGTGGATCGGCCAAGCTAAATTGTCCATTCTGTCCAGGGATGAGCAGGTAAGGTGGATTGAACATAGAACATAGAACATTACAGCGCAGTCCAGGCCCTTCGGCCCTCGATGTTGCACTGACCTGTGGAACCAATCTGAAGCCCGTCTAACCTACACTATTCCATTCTCATCCATATGCCTATCCAATGACCATTTAAATGCCCTTAAAGTTAGTGAGTCTACTACTGTTACAGGCAGTGCATTCCACACCCCTACTATTCTCTGAGTAAAGAAACTACCTCTAACATCTGTCCTTTATCTATCACCCCTCAATTTAAAGCTATGTCCCCTCGTGCTAGCCATCACCAACTAAGGAAAAAGGCTCTCCCTGTCCACCCTATCTAACCCTCTGATTCTCTTCTATGCCTCAATTAAGGTACCTCTCACCTTCTTCTCTTGAATGAAAACAGCCTCAAGTCTCTCAGCCTTTCTTCGTAAGACCTTCCCTCCATACCAGGCAACATCCTCGTATGTCCCCTCCGAACCCTTTCCAAAGCTTCCACATCCTTTCTATAATGCAGTGACCAGAGCTGTACACAATACTCCAAATGTGGCCGCACCAGAGGTATTGTACAGCTGCAGCATGATCCCATGGTTCCGAAACTCAATCCCTCTACCAAGAAAAGCTAACACACCGTATGCCTTCTTAAAAACCCTGTCAACCTGGCTGGCAACGTTCAGGGATCAATGAACCTGGACACAGATCTCTCTGCTCTTCTACCCTACCAAGACTCTTACCATTAGCCCAGTACTCTGCATACCTGTTACTCCTTCCAAAGTGAACTACCTCACACTTTTCCGCATTAAACTCCATTTGCCACCTCTCAGCCCAGCTCTGCAGTTTATCTATGTCCCACTGTAACCCACAACATCCTTCGGCACTATCCACAACTCCACCAACCTTAGTGTCATCCTTCTACGCCCTCATCCGGGTCATTTATAAAAATTACAAATAACAGTGGACCTAATACAGATCCCTGCGGTACCCCACTAGTAACTGAATTCCATGATAAATATTTCCCATCAACCACCACCCTCTGTCTACTTTGGCCATGCTAAGTTGTCTACTGTGTCCAGGGATCTGCAGGTTAGGTGGATTGGCCATGGGAAATGCAGGGTTGCAGGGATAGGATGGGGGTGGGGGGGGGGGGGGGGGGGGCGGGGGTTGTGTCTGGGTGGGATGCTCTTCAGAGGGTCAGTGCAGACTCAATGGGCTGAATGGCCACACTGTAGGAATTCTCTGATCCTAAGGTTGGACATTCCCAGGTTTCGAAGCTCCTTTGCTCCCTCGGTGTTGTTACCCTTTCACAATGCGCCCATTTCTGACACCCCCAACACAACAAATAGAAGGGTCACTGGACTCGAAATGTCAACTCTGCTTTCTCTCTCCCCCTCTCCTCAGGTGCTGCCAGACCTGCTGAGTTTCTTCGGTGACTTCCGTTTGTTTTAGACTTCCAGCGTCCCCAGTTCTTTGTTTTATGACCACCTGTTCTTTCCATCTCTGGCGGTATCTTTGCCCGTTCAGCTCCGACTTTCCCAACAGAAACACTCTGAGCTTGGCATGTCCTGGACCTCCTGGGTTTCAGCAAGAGTATACAGGGCCATCCCTTGACTGGCTCTCAATGGAACAAAGTGGTTGGACATCCAAGGCCTACTTATTCACAACACCCCCCTCCTCTGCTCACCATCCCCAGCGCCCGTCAGTTCCAGTTATTTCAAAGAGGAAGCAATGAGAATTAAATGCTCCTTTTCTTTGTATTGAGGGCGTGAATCAGCTGAGTAATATCTTCCTGAACATAGTCTACGGGCCCAGCTGCCTGGCGGAAGTTAGGAGTTTCCTTCCATTATTATTTCGTTTTATGGAGAGAACAGAATCCTTGCGTGCAGCATCTGTGCTTAGATACAACGAAAAAAAAACAAGATTGTTTGTAATTGAGCTTAACTGTCCAAGAGAGCATCAAATCCACAAGGAACTCTCTCCAATATTCCGAGATTGGTGTTAACTCTTGCCTAGCCTTGAGGACTGTCACTCACCTTCAACTGACACGTCAGAGGCTGTTGAATATTTACTTACTCATTCAGAGATGGGGTGGGGTAGGGAGGTGGCGTCAATGGTAGGCCCGGCATCTATTGCCCGCCCCTAATTGTCCTACTGAAGGTGGTGGCTGCCATCCTGAACCACTGCTGCAGTCCGTTTGGAGTGGGTGGACCCACAATGCCCTGAGGGAGGGAATTCTGGGACTTGGGCCCAGCGACACCGAAGGAGTGTCGATATATTTCCAAGTTGGGACGGCTGGGGTGGGAGGGGAACCTGCAACATCCCCAGGTTTTCCGCTATTCCCCCCCCCCCCCCCCCTGCTTCTGGATGGTGGAGCTGGTCGGTTTGGAAGGCACTGTCCAAGGGGTCTGGTTCATCTCTCCATTACGTTACCACAATTGGTCTCAAAGTAGACTTCTGTGGCGTCAAATTAAATTGAATTGAAACAGATCGTTCGGCCCAACTGCTCGATGCTAGCTTTTCTTTCAACCTGTCATACCTCCGGGCAAAGTGGGGCTTAAATCTTGAACCTTCTGGCCCAGAGGCAGGGACACTGCCCTAAGTATTCTGTGTAAATCTCCTGTCGTCCTCAGAAATTAGCCTTATTGGTTTAACCTCAGAACAAAGAACAGTACAGCACAGGACAGTACAGCCCCCCTAGCCTGTGCCCTTCCTTCCTAAAACTGTCTTCACCTACAGGATCTCTATCCTTCTATTTCCTTCCTATTGATGTATTCCTCCAACTGCCTCTTCAACCTTCCATTCCTTATTCCCTCTATTTGTTAAATGTAACTTTTCCCTCGTTGGCTTTAACGAGTGTCCGGAAAAAGGCAAGGGAGTTGGGCAGGTTTAGGAAGGAGCTTCCAGAGTTCAGAGATTAGGAAACTGCAGGCAAGACAGCTCTCGGATGAGTGGAGAAAATCAGGAATGCACAGAATTAATGGAACACCAACATTCGGAGAGTTTTTAATATTTCCCCACGGGCTGTGGGTGTCGCTGATTGGGTCAGAATTTATTGTCCATCTGGAATTGAGAAGGTGGGGGAAGGGGGAGCCTTTTGAACAGCTACATATAATAGGTAGATCATCCATGCCCTCAGAGAGGGAATTCCAGGATTCCGATCCAGGAACAGGCGATATATTTCCAAGTCAGGATGACGAGTGGAGGCTGACGCGATTGGGCATCGAAGAGCCTCTGGCTGAGGGTGTTCAAGAGTCTTGTGTGAGTTCAATGTCCCGTCCTCGCTCTTTTACTTAATGCCCCAATGAATAACTCTGAGCACTGAAATCCTCTGACCTCCAATGGCATTTCGGTGCAGAGGGACAGAGGTCAGGTTCACTCTCCCCTGCTCATTCGGGGGCTGAGGGAGGCTAGATACCCTGACCAGCTCATCATAGAATCTCCACAGTTTGGAAAGAAGCCCTTCGGCCCTACAGGTCCACACCAATCCTCTGAAGGGTATCCCACCCAGACCCATTCCCCTATCATATTCCTCTACATTTCCCCTGACTAATGCACCTAACCTACACATCCCTGAGCACTATGGGTAATTTAGCATGGCCAATTGATCCTACACATCTATGGACCGTGGGAGGAAACTGGCGCACCCCCATTCAGACCAAGTGGGGATGTGCAAACTCCACACGGACAGTCCTCCGAGGCTAGAATCGAACCCGGGTCCCTGGCGCCGGGAGCCAGCAGGTCTAACCACTGAGCCAGCATGCCATCCTAACCTCTGGAAGGTCCCGTACCTAGTTCCTCCTCCAAGTTCCAACTTCTCCAATGTCTCCGTTTGAGTGAGGGACACCTGAAGTGAGGTCAGGCTCCTTTACCCCTCCCACCCATCACCTTGTTGAGTCCAATGACTGGAGTGACGGAGTGCAGGCCGATGCATATACCCAGCAGGCACTGAGGGTGTTAGGCCTGGCTCTCCATAGGAAGGACCAACCCCTATCCCTGGAGGGCAGTCAGACCCTCTCCATGCCTGGGGGTGGGACAGCAACCTGGGAGGTACAGCATTTGGTGGAGTCCACCAACCCTTGACTCAAGTTTGCCCAGTACCTCTGAGGAGCCTACCTGCCCGTGCTTTTCAATAACGTCCCGAATCGCCCACCCCATGGGATCCTCCTCTTCCTGAAACTGAGCAAGACCCTGGCCTCCACCAAGTGCCAATGACCTGGCACGTTCCTTCCTTTGCCAAGCTTCCCCATACATCCCCTTACAATGGACTTATGGCTTTGTCCTCACATTGGGAGGCAGGATATGTTTCTTTTTATTCATGAGGGCATCGCCAACCAGGGCTGGCATTTATTGGGGGAAAGTGAGGAATGTAGATGCTGGAGATCAGAGTCAAGAGTGTGGTGCTGGAAAAGCGCAGCTGGGTCAGGCAGCATCCGAGGAGCAGAAGAATCGATGTTTCAAGCATATGCTCTTCATCATTTAATGCCCATCTCTAATTACCCAGGGGGTAGTTAAGAGTCACACGTAGGCCAGACCAGCTAAGGGTGGCAGATCACCTTCCCTGAAGGGCATCAGAGAACTAGATGGGGCTTTTCCAACAATCAGCAACAGACTAATGGTCAGCATTAGAGTCTTAATTCCAGATTCCTATTGATTTATCCACCATCTGCCTTGGCAGGATTGGAACCGGGGTTCCCAGAATATTCCTGGGTCTCTGTGATTAATAGTCCAGCAACTGGACCGTTGCCTCCCCATATTTCGCAAGACTAACCCAAGACTATGCTGATGCCACTGCAGAGATGAGAGAAAGAGTGAGTGATGAACAAGGGGTAGAAGCTCATTGAGTGTGCCTTCCGAGTGATGGATGAGCAGTGAGTGAGCAGGCAGCAGCGGAAGGCCTTGCAGGGTTAGTATGGCAGGGGTGAAAATGTCTTGCTGGAAAAGCGCAGCAACCAAGGAGCAGGAGAATCGACGTTTCGGGCATAAGCCCTTCTTCAGGAATGAGGAAGGGCTTCCTGAAGAAGGGCTGATGCCCGAAACGTCGATTCTCCTGCTCCTTGGATGCTGCCTGACCTGCTGCGCTTTTCCAGCAACACATTTTCAGCTCTGATCTCCAGTATCTGCAGTCCTCCCTTTCTCCTAGTATGGCAGGGGGATTGGCTGGGTGATAACTAGTGAGCTTGTGAGCAGCAGTGAGAGCGGTAGACCATGAGCCTTGGTGGGAGGTGGGTGCAGTAGCTGAGATAGAGTGAGTGTGTGAAAGGTATTGGAGAGAAGGGAGTGATTGAAGTAGAGAAGGATTTGGCCTTCTTCCTGATCTGCTGGGCATTTCTCTGGAGCATGGGTGGCGACCTCAGAGAGATAGAAACATCACAAACAGAAGCACCTGCAGGCCATTCAGCCCATCAAGCCCTCTCTGCCATTCAAAAGGTCCAACCCAGTCCACAGTTCCCATTTGCTCCACAAACTCTTTAACCACTTCAGCCCCGAGAACTATATCTAACTCCTTCTTGAAAAGATTCAGTGTTTTGGCCTCCACTGCTTTCTGTGATGGAGAATTCTACAGGCTCCCCCACTCTCTGGGTGAAGACATTTCTCCTTATCTCAGTCCAAAATGGCCTACCACTGTATCCTCGAACCATGACCACCCACCCCCCAGGTCCTGAACTCCCCCAGCCATCAGGAACCTCCTCCCTGCGTTTGCCCTGTCTTAGTCCTGTTAGAACCTTTATTGGTTCCTGTGAGACCAATGACAGTTCTGGGGGAAGAGAATAGAACACCTCTGCACCCCTCCATCTACCTCAAGCAAAGTGTGGTGTCAGATACCCACTGTCTGGGGCAATTGATGTAAAGCCAGAGGGCAGCTGTGGACTCTTGACTGGGTGCACTGTGGTTAAAGATGGCACCCTTGCAATGGAGAGGATTTTGGGTGTAAGGATGGAGAAGGACCCAATCTCTCTTCTTCTTGGACAGGCCAAGTGTGTTCCCTGCAGATGTGCACAAGAAAAACATTTTTCAATAAGCTCAGTTTTTGCGCAAGAAAGAATATCTTGTTAGATTGGGTATCCCCCCGGGCCTGTCAGGTTGGCGGAAGATTGTTATGGAGCATATTCCCTTGGATTTTCTCCCAAGTATGGTACACCACAAAACTGAGAATTTCTATAAGACATTGCAGCCCTTTATGGAATATCTGGACACAGATTTATCTGCCACACTAATAAGGACCTTTATATAGCCGTAATGATTGTGTTTTCCGAGTCCAATATCCAGAGAGGGGGAACTGTCACGTTTGAGTGTCTTTTGGCTGAGTTGAGTTATTTCTGTTTATTAGTTTGTTGTTGGCTATTATTTATCTAGTTAAATAGTTAGTTGGGGTTTTTTATTATATATTTTTCTATATATATATATTTATACATTTGTATATAAGGGCGGGTTGGGTGTTTTTAACTGATTTTTTTCTTGTGTTCTTTTTTTGTACTGTTTTGAATTGTATTGTTTTGTATTTGTTGTAATATTTAAAAAGCTATTTTTTCAATAAAAATATATTCAAAAAAACAAGATGGCACCCATACCAGGAAGCTGGAAGGTCAAAGCAGTGGTATGGGGAGGGCATTATAAGTGGGGCATGGTGGGTAGTTAATGAAGTAACGGGAGAAAGCGTGCAAGTCCTCACTGAGAGGAACTCTCCATGAAACCCGCTGAAAAATGACACCGAGCTGGTATCCGGCAAAATTCCATGTTTTCCACAAGGGGAAAAGAACATCGCAGCCTGGAACATTGCCACATGAAAGGATCTTGTGCTGGGAAATGTTAAAATTCTATCAGCAATCTTTACATGGCTGTTCCAGTTCCTGTTGGATTGTGATTGGAAACCAAAAGGCAAAACATTGGCAAAAGTTATCAGCAAGAAACACATTCAGGGACCTATTTTTCACTTCAGTACTTCATAGTGAATGTATATATATATTTAAGTACTCATTAAATCAAAAAGAAAATCGCCATAAATAGATTTAAAGGTCAAATGATATTATTTTGTAATCCACCCACAATTGGTGTGAGTCAACTGATTAAATGCGCTTTGTTGTCACAATGCTCAAATTTAGGCACAGCCAACTCTTTGTTACGAACCAGACCTAACCCCCTCAAAATATATCAAGAGGGTAACCGAGAAGCTCATTTTACATTTTATTTAAAGGTAAGGGTAAAGGCTGTGTTTCACATCAAATTCGATTGGTCCACCACTGGGCTTTAAGTAAAGCTCACTTTAGTTTTGCATCCAAGTTAAAATACAAATCAAAAAAAAACAAGAATTAGCATAATTCTGCCTTTATTGAAATCCTTAATAAAATAATATGTTATTTAACTTCTAATCAGGGGCTTATGCTCAAAATGTCCATTCTCCTGCTCCTCGGATCATACCTGACTTGCTGTGCTTTTCCAGCATCACGCTTTTTGACTCCAGCTTGCTCCCTAAACACACCACCCTCTGGGTGAAATTGTTACCCCTCAGATCCTTTTTAAGTTGTTCCCCCTCTCACCTTAAACCTATACCTTCTAGTTTTGGACTCCCCCCCCTCCTAGGAAAAAGACCTTGTCTATTCACCCTATCCATGCCCCTCATGATTTTATAAACCTCTATAAGGTCACCCCTCAGCCTCCGACGCTCCAGGGAAAATAACCCCAGCCTTTTCTTCCTCTCCCTAAAACACAAACCCTCCAACCCTGGCAACATCCTTGTAAATCTTTTCTGAACCCTTTCAAGTTTCACAACATCTTTCCGAAAGGAAGGAGACCAGAATTGCACACAATATTCCAACAGTGGCCTAACTAATGTCCTGTACAGCTGCAACATGACCTCCCAACTCCTGTACTCAATACTCTGACCAATAAAGGAAAGCATACCAAACACCTTCTTCACTATCCTATCTACCTGTGACTCCACTTTCAAGGAGCTATGAACCTGCACTCCAAGGTCTCTTTATTCAGCAACACTCCCTCAGATCTTACTATTCAGTAAATAAATGCTACCCTGATTTGTCTTTTCAAAACGCAATACCTCGCATTTATCTAAATTAAACTCCATCAGCCACTCCTCAGCCCATTGACCCATCTGATCAGGGTCCCATTGTGCTCAGAGATAACCTTCCACACTGTCCACATCACCAGTTTAATGGGATTAGTGGCTGTCTTATATTGATACCAAAGAGGTGATTCTTTTAGAAACGATTAGAGTTGTTGAATTAAACTCCTGCTGGAGTTAGAACTCACAGCCAGTAGATCACTCAACCAAGCTCTACAAATGTAACACAATTCACAGCCTCAGCACAGTGCCTGAGAGTAAGATGAATTTTTTTTTTTGGTTTTATATCTATGTATTTTATAGCTGAGTTTTTTTTTAAGAGCAGTGGAACAACCACAGATTCAATTCCAATTTCAGGGAATTGTATGGGGAAAGTGAGGACTGCAGATGCTGGAGGATCAGAGCTGAAAATGTGTTGCTGGAAAAGCGCAGCAGGTCAGGCAGCATCCAAGGAGCAGGAGAATCGACGTTTCGGGCATGAGCCCTTCTTCAGGAATGAGGAAAGTGTGTCCAGCAGGCTAAGATAAAAGGTAGGGAGGAGGGACTTGGGGGAGGGGCGTTGGAAATGCGATAGGTGGAGGGAGGTCAAGGTGAGGGTAATAAGGTGAGGGTGATAGGCTGGAGTGGGGGTGGGGCAGAGAGGTCAGGAAGAAGATTGCAGGTTAGGAAGGTGGTGCTGAGTTCAAGAGATTTGACTGAGACAAGGTGGGGGGAGGGGAAATGAGGAAACTGGAGAAATCTGAGTTCATCCCTTGTGGTTGGAGGGTTCCTAGGCGGAAGATGAGGCGCTCTTCCTCCAGCCATCGTGTTGCTATGGTCTGGCGATGGAGGAGTCCAAGGACCTGCATGTCCTTGGTGGAGTGGGAGGGGGAGTTGAAGTGTTGAGCCACGGGGTGGTTGGGTTGGTTGGTCGGGTGTCCCAGAGGTGTTCTCTGAAACGTTCCACAAGTAGGCAGCCTGTCTCCCTAATATAGAGGAGGCCACATCGGGTGCAGCGGATGCAGTAAATGATGTGTGTGGAGGTGCAGGTGAATTTGTGGCGGATATGGAAGGATCCCTTGGGGCCTTGGAGGGAAGTAAGGGGGGAGGTGTGGGCGCAAGTTTTGCATTTCTTGCGGTTGCAAGTGAAGGTGCCGGGAGTGGAGGTTGGGTTGGTGGGGAGTGTGGACCTGACGAGGGAGCCACGGAGGGAGTGGTCTTTTCGGAACGCTGATAGGGGAGGGGAGGGAAATATATCCTTGGTGGTGGCGTCCGTTTGGAGGTGGCGGAAATGATGACAGATGATACGATGTTTATGGAGGTTGGTGGGTTGGTAGGTGAGGACCAGTGGGGTTCTGTCCTGGTGGTGATTGGAGGGGCGGGGCTTAAGGGCGGAGGAGTGGGAAGTGGAGGAGATGCGGTGGAGGGCATCGTCGATCATGTCTGGGGGGAAATTATGGTCTTTGAAGAAGGAGGCTATCTGGGTTGTATGGTAATGGAACTGGTCCTCCTGGGAGCAGATGCCGCGGAGACAAAGGAATTAGGAATATGGGATGGCACTATTACCAATCCACCCTAACCTACACATCCCTGAACACTATGGGACAATTTAGCACAGCCAATCCACCATAACTGACACATCCCTGAACACTATGGGCAATTTAGCATGGCCAATCCACCCTAACCTACACATCCCTGAACACTATGGGTAATTTAGCATGGCCGATCCACCATAACCTACACATCCCTGAACACTATGGGTAATTTAGCATGGCCGATCCACCATAACCTACACATCCCTGAACACTATGGGGCAATTTAACATGGCCAATCCACCCTCACCTACACATCCCTGAACACTATAGGCAATTTAGCATGGCCAATCCACCTTAACCTATACATCCCTGAACACTATGGGCAATTTAGCATGGCCAATTCACCCTAACCTGCACATCCCTGAATACTATGGAGCAATTTAGCACAGCCAATCCACTTTAACCTACACATCCCAGAACACTATGAGGCAATTTAGCACAGCCAATCCACCCTAACCTGCACATCCCAGAACACTATGAGGCAATTTAGCACAGCCAATCCACCCTCACCTACACATCCCTGAACACTATGGGTAATTTACCATGGCCAATCCACCCTAACCTGCACATCCCAGAACACTATGAGGCAATTTAGCACAGCCAATCCACCCTCACCTACACATCCCTGAACACTATGGGCAATTTAGCATGGCCAATCCACCATAACCTATACATCCCTGAACATTATGGGTAATCCACCCTAACCTACATATCCCTGAACATTATGGGCAATTTAGCATGGCCAATTCACCCTAACCTACACATCCCTGAACACTATGGGGCAATTTAGCATGGCCAATCCACCTTAACCTACACATCCCTGAACACTATGAGCAATTTAGCACAGCCAATTTACCCTAACCTACACATCCATGAACACTATGGGAAATTTAGCATGGTCAATCCACCCTAACCTGCACATCCCTGAACACTATGAGTAATTTAGCACAGGAGAAAGTGAGGACTGCAGATGCTGGAGATCAGAGCTGAAAATGTGTTGCTGGAAAAGCGCAGCAGGTCAGGCAGCATCCAAGGAACAGGAGAATCGACGTTTCAGGCATAAGCCCTTCTTCAGGAATGAGGAAAGTGTGTCCAGCAGAATAAGATAAAAGGTAGGGAGGAGGGACTTGGGGGAGGGGCGTTGGAAATGTGACAGGTGGAAGGAGATCAAGGTGAGGGTGATAGGCCGGAGTGGGGTGGGGGCGGAGAGGTCAGGGAGAAGATTACAGGTTAGGAAGGCAGTGCTGAGTTCAAGGGATTTGACTGAGACAAGGTGGGGGGAGGGGAAATGATGAAACTGGAGAAATCTGAGTTCATCCCTTGTGGTTGGAGGGTTCCTAGGCGGACGATGAGGCGCTCTTCCTCCTATCAAGAACCCCATTGGTCCTCAACTACCACCTTGAGCCCCGCCCCTCCAACCGCCACCAGGACAGAACCCCACTGGTCCTCACCTACCACCCCATCAACCTCCATGTACAGCGTATCATCCACCGTCATTTCCGCCACCTCCAAACGGACCCCACCACCAAGGATATATTTCCCTTCCCTCCCCTATCAGCATTCCAAAATGACCACTCCCTCCGTGGCTCCCTCGTCAGGTCCACACTCCCCACCAACCCAACCTCCACTCCCGGCACCTTCCCCTGCAACCGCAAGAAATACAAAACTTGCACCCTCACCTCCCCCCTTACTTCCCTCCAAGGCCCCAAGGGATCCTTCCATATCCGCCACAAATTCACCTGCACCTCCACACACGTCATCTATTGCATCCGCTGCACCCGATGTGGCCTCCTCTATATTGGGGAGACAGGCCGCCTACTTGTGGAACGTTTCAGAGAACACCTCTGGGACACCCGGACCAACCAACCCAAGCACCACGTGGCTCAACACTTCAACTCCCCCTCCCACTCCACCAAGGACATGCAGGTCCTTGGACTCCTCCATTGCCAGGCCATAGCAACACGGCAGTTGGAGGAAGAGCACCTCATCTTCCTCCTGGGAACCCTCCAACCACAAGGGATGAACTCAGATTTCTCCAGTTTCCTCATTTCCCCTCCCCCCACCTTGTCTCAGTCAAATCTCTTGAACTCAGCACCGCCTTCCTAACCTGCAGTCTTCTTCCTGACCTCTCCGCCCCCATCCCACTCCGGCCTATCACCCTCACCTTGATCTCCTTCCACCTGTCACATTTCCAACGCCCCTCCCCCAAGTCCCTCCTCCCTACCTTTTATCTTATTCTGTTTGACACACTTTCCTCATTCCTGAAGAAGGGCTTATGCCCAAAACGCCGATTCTCCTGTTCCTTGGATGCTGCCTGACCTGCTGCGCTTTTCCAGCAACACATTTTCAGCAATTTAGCACAGCCAATCCACCCTAGACTACACATCCCTGAACACTATGGGGCAATTTAGCACAGCCAATCCACCTTAACCTATACATCCCTGAACACTATGGGCAATTTAGCATGGCCAATTCACCCTAACCTACACATCCCTGAACACTATGGGAAATTTACCATGGCCAATCCACCCTAACCTACACATTCCTGAACACTACAGGCAATTTACCATGGCCAATTCACCCTAACCTACACATCCCTGAACACTATGGAGTAATTTAGCATGGCCAATCCACCCTAACCTACACATCCCTGAACACTATGGAGTAATTTAGCATGGCCAATCCACCCTAACCTACACATCCCTGAACACTATGGGCAATTTACCATGGCCAGTTCACCCTAACCTAAGATCCCTGAACACTATGGTAAATTTAGCACAACCAATTCACCCTAACCTACACATCCCTGAATACTATGAGGCAATTTAGCACAGCCAATCCACCCTAACCTACACATCCCTGAACACTATGGGCAATTTACCATGGCCAATCCACCCTAACCTACACATCCCTGAACACTATGGGACAATTTAGCATGGCCAATCCACCCTAACCTACACATCCCTGAACACTATGGGCAATTTAGCATGGACCAATCCACCCTAACCTACACATCCCTGAACACTATGGGCAATTTACCATGGCCAATCCACCCTAACCTACACATCCCTGAACACTATGGGACAATTTAGCATGGCCAACCCACCCTAACCTACACATCCCTGAACACTATGGGGTAATTTAGCATGGCCAATCCACCCTAACCTACACATCCCTGAACACTATGGGGCAATTTAGCATGGCCAATCCACCCTAACCTACACATCCCTGAACACTATGGGACAATTTAGCATGGCCAATCCACCCTAACCTACACATCCCTGAACACTATGAGTAATTTAGCATGGCCAATCGACCCTGACCTGCACACCTTTGTACTGTGGGAGGAAACTGGAGCACTCAGAGGAAACCCACAGACACAGGGAGAATGTGTACACTCCACACAGACAGTCACCCCGAGGCTGGAATCGAACCCAGGTCCCTGGTGCTGTGAGACAGCAGTGCTAACCACTGAGCCACCATGCTGCCCCCAGTTGTCTTTAAGAGGAAGCTACAGAAACGTCTGAGGGAGAGGGGAGCAGACCTTTAGGATGAGGAGATGAAGGCAGGTGGTTTCAATGAAACACCAGCATGGATGAGTTGGGCCGAATGGCCTGGTCCATGAGCTCTGTGTGTGGGTGACGCTCCTCACCAGATGGCTTGGGCTTCCTTCCCGGCTAAGGATTTCTGCCCTTGGCTGGCCATGTCCCACCGAGCGAAACAACACTTCCACCATCTGGGCTCCCCCAAACAACCACCTCCCCCCACCCCCTCCCCCACCGACCGTCGTCACACTTGGTCTTATTGGCACAGCCTAGACTCACTTTGCTTCTCTCGCTCTCCGTTGGTCTGATGCTGTCATCACTGGCTATTAATCCAAAGGCCCAGGTAATGATCTGGGGATCTGGGTTCAAATCCTGCCACAGATTGAAGGCAGTGGCAATTGAGTTGAATTCAATTAGAAATCTCTAATTAAGAATCTAATGATGACTATGAAATCATGATTCGTTGCTGGGAAGGTGCAGTAGGGAGCCCATCAGGTGCCCTTTAGGTAAATCATCCTTAACCCCCCTTACCTACATGTGACTCCAGACTCACAGCAAAGAATTCTTAACCCTGGAGCAATTAGGGATGGGTGACAAGAGAATGGAAATTCAATCGAGATGGAAATATGAGGAGAGAGTCGGAGATTGATCCCCAACAGAGTGAGGACATGGCACTACCACTCACTGTGGACAGTATCCATCAGTTCTGCAGTGGTCTCGTGATTATGTTGGTGGGCTTATAATGTTAGAAAATATGTGCAAGTCTTAACCATTGGAGGATTATGATTTTTTATTTGTCATTCTTAAGATATTTATTATTATTTTAAGATATTAAAAATTGATTGTGAAGTTGTGGGCTGTATATCAAGGGACCAGACCATTCAGCCTAACCCCGTCCATGCTGGTATTTTTTGCTCCATTGAAACCACCTATCTTCATTTGCTCAACCTATCTGTCCGCACCCATCTCCCATAAATACGACATGTACCAAATCATTCCCTGTGTTGACAAGTTCCATATTCCCACCGTACTCCAGGTCATGGAGATCCTTCTGAGTTCGCGAGTGGATATCTTGGCGATGGTTTTACACCAATGGCTATTAGTTCAGTGCTTCCACATTATTGCAAAAAACCTAAGAGTTTCCCAAATGCTGTCCAAGGATGGAAACACTGATAGATGCAACCAGTTATGGTCTCTGGTAGGGGATTTGGACTTGTGCCTGAGAACGTACAACCCTTGTAAAGTTGGGGTTTGAGGGGAGTGGGTCAGGGGAATAGCGGGGAACATTCCTGTTGTAACCCTGAAGTCTCAGGGAGATTTTTAAAACAGCAGCCAAAGTATGCAGAGAGATGTAGCCTGGGCCAGCATTCTGGAACCCTTGTTGCTTCCCCGTAACTTCCAACTATTTATCTGATGCTTTCTGGGAAGAGTTTATCCCACTTCCTTCATGTCACCTCCAGGCCGGTCCCCTTCAAACCATCAATGGGAAGCAAAATGCTGGAGATCTGAAACTTATTCGCTGGAGAAACTCAGCAGGTCTGGTCAGCACCCATGGAGAGAGAGAGAGAGAGAGACCGAATTATTTGCGAGGTCATGTTGCAGCTGTAACAGGACTTGGGTTTGGCCGCTTTTGGAATATTGCGTGCAATTCTGGTCTCCTTCCTATCAGAAAGATGTTGTGAAACTTGAAAGGGTTCAGAAAAGATTTGTAAGGATGTTGCCAGGGTTGGAGGGTTTGAGCTATAGGGAGAGGCTGAACAGGCTGGGGCTGTTTTCCCTGGATCGTCGGAGGCTATGGGGTGACCTTATCGAGGTTTATAAAATCATGAGGGACATGGATAGGATAAATAGACAAGGTCTTTTCCCTGGGGTGGGGGAGTCCAGAACTAGAGGTTTAAGGTGAGAGGGGAAAGATATAAAAGGGACCTAAGGAGCAACCTTTTCATACAGAGGGTGGTACGTGTATGGAATGATCTGCCAGAGGATGTGGTGAAGGCTGCTACAATTACAACATTTAAAAGGCAGCTGGATGGGTTTAGAGGGATATGGGCTAAGTGCTGGCAAATGGGACTAGATTAGGTTGGCATATGTGGTGGGCATGGACGAGTTGGACCAAAGAGATTATTTCTGTGCTGTACATCTCTGTGACTCTGTGACTTCATAGCCCTCTGCCTTCAATATAGTGAGGCTTCTCATCTTCAGAACTCGGGCTCTGAGTTCTTCATTCCTCTAACATTTCTTGGCTAACAATTAAACTAAGTCAGAAGCGTTCTCCACCCCACCCCCACCACACCTTAAGATTTGCCCCTGCTACCTCCAAACCCTAACTCGGAGTCAGGGATGTATTTCTGCAGGGATACAGGTGCCAGGTAGTAGCCAATCGGAATTCCAAATTCCTGGGCAAATCCCGACTTCCAAGGAGATCCGAAAACGGGACTGGTTTAATTTAGGATATTTGGTCGGTGTGGATGGGTAGGGGCGAATGGTCTGATTCCATGCTGTACATCTTCATGGCTGTCTAATTCCCGAGGTGCACCAATCACATCCCAGAAGGGGAAAGCGACAAAACTTCCCAATGAGACCCATTGGCTTGAGTCATTCCGTGTCTCTCAAAATGGTTTTCCAGTATGACCAGTACACTCCTCTCCCGGTACGACTGGCTTCTTATTGGTTTCTCCTCTCAGGGATCCACTTCCCAACTGTCCAGATACTGAGAGATCCGGGCCATTCCCACAGGAGGTTTACGAGAACAACCCCAGGAATCAGAGGACTCTGCATCCGTACTAGGTCAGGTTTAGAAGGATGGTGGGGGGAGGGGGGTTGTGAGGGGGATCTGATTGAAGCTTCCAGGATACTGAAGGGCCTGGATGGAATGGACACAGAGAAGATGTTTGCAATGGTCGGACAGGTTCAGACCCCTCAAGGGGTCAAAGTGACCCTTTAGATGAGGAGGACAGTCATCAGCAAGGTCAGTCTGTGGAACTCATTGATGTAGAGAGCTGTGGAGGCCAAGTCATAGAAGCCATAGAAGAAATAGATAGGGTCTTGATTAGAAAGGGGATCAAAGGCTATGGGGAGAAGGCAGAAAAATGGGGTTGAGAAACATTTCAGCCATAAACACCAAGAGAACCGGGGATGCTGTAAATCAGAAACAAAGTCAGGAGTTGCTGGGAAATCTCAGCGGGTCTGGCAGCGTCTGTGAGAGAGAGAAATCAGTGTTCATGTTTTGGGTCCGGGGACCCTTCCTCAGAACAACCTGAGCTTTCCCCAGCAACTTCTGATTTTGTTCAACATTTCAGCCATGACTGAATGGTGTAGCAGACATGATGGATCGAATGGCCTAGTCCGGGCTACCTGCTGAGTCTTGCGTTGTGTGTTCTTCAGCCACAGGATTGGCCAATGTGTGGAACTCATTGCCTCAGAAGACTCGTGGAGGCCAAGTCATAGAGTATACTTAAAACGGAGAGAGATAGGGTTCTTGATTAGTAAGGGGATGAGGGTTACAGGGAGAAGGCCGGAAATTGGGGGTGAGAAACACATCAGCCATGATTGAAAGGGAGCCAACAAAACTGCAGATGCTGGAATCCAAGGTAGACAGGCAGGAGGCTGGAAGAGCACAGCAAGGCCAGGCAGCATCAGGAGGTGGAGAAGTTAATGTTTTGGTTCCTGAAGGGTTACACCCATAATGTCAACTTCTGCACCTCCTGATGCTGCCTGGCCTTGCTGTGATTGATCCTGCTCCTATCTCTCAGGGTCTTTCGAGGTAACTCTCTCCGAAAACACAGTGCAGAGTGCACACCAACCAGTAAACATGAGGAGAAACTCTTCCACTGTACAGAGTGCAGCGTTACAGTTCAGACCAGCATTAACTGCTCGTTTTATTTCCAGGATATTGCACAAATTCACGAGGAGGTGAACACAGCTGCCGGTGTCTGACAGGAAGGCAGGAACTCTCACTTTTACACATGTGGAGGCCATTCTGCTCAATTTCCTCTCCTGATAGCCCGCTCACTGCCCGCGCCCTCTCACACTGACCCCCACAACAATGTCTCTGCCCCCGCCATTCCCCCAACCCCAATCCTCTTCAGGTCAGGGGAGGTAAGTGAGTGGGCAGAGCCGGGCTGCTGCTCATCTGCATCTCTGCAATAACAAACCCAGCGAACACTGGAGAAACCCAGCAGGTCTGAGCAGCATCAGTGGAGAGAGGGAGAGAGGGAGACAGACACAGAGTTAATGGTTCAAGTCTGTGTGCAGCACTTCTTCAGATCCTCCCCCCCACCCCCCCCCCCCCCACCCCCGACTCCGCCACAGACTTGCTGCACATCTTCCCCAGCATTTCGCCTCTATTCCTCACCTCAGCCTACCTCCGATGGCTATTTGACTGCATGGGGCTTCACCTTGCGCGCTGTCTGCTGCCTGTTTGACCAGCACCTCCAAAACCTGCAGCATTTGCTTCCTCCAGGGTTGGAGGCTCAGTCACAGCAACGTGTGCCATCTGCAAGGTGAGGGGGGCGGGGGGGAGGGGGGGTGGTGGCTGCAGAAACTCACCAAGGTTTCTTAAACAGCACCTTCTCAAAGTGCCACCTCTTGCCCCCCCCTCCACCCCCTTAACAAGAGCAGCACTTACATGGTCAAGCCACCCCTCAGTAAGTTCCCCTTTGAGCTACTCTTAACCTACTGACTTGGAAATACATAGCGACTCCTTCAGGCTCCCTGGATCAAAATCCTGGAACTCCCTCCCTAACTCTCCTACACCACATGGACTGTTGCAGTTCAAGCAGCTCCCCACCACCTTCCCAAGGGCAACTAGGGATGGGCAATAAATGCTGGTTTAGCATGAGTATGTAAGGGCACAGTTTCCTTTGGTACACAATTGTGGCAGAAAATGTTATTGAATAGATGCTGCACACTGATGTAAGATTCACCCTTCATAGGCAGCACAGTGGCTCAGTGGTTAGCACCCAGGTTCGATTCCCACCTTGGGTGACTTTCTGTGTGGAGTTTGCACATTCTCCCTGAGTCTACGTGGGTTTCCTTTGGGTGCTCCTGTTTCCCACCTGCCCAAGTCCAAAGATGTGCAGGTTAGGGTGGATATGCCACGCTGAATTGTCCCATAGTGTCCAAAGACGTTCAGGTTAGGGTGGATTGGCCATGCTAACTTGTCCCAAAGTGTCCAAAGATGTGCAGGTTAGGGTGGATTGGCCATGCTAACTTGTCCCATAGTGTCCAAAGATGTGCAGGTTAGGGTGGATTGGCCACGCTAACTTGTCCCATAGTGTCCAAAGATGTGCAGGTTAGGGTGGATTGGCCATGCTGAATTGTCCCATAGTGACTAAAGATGTGCAGGTTAGGGTGGATTGGCCATGCTAACTTGTCCCATAGTGTCCAAAAATGTGCGGGTTAGGGTGGATTGGCCATGCTGAATTGTCCCATAGTGGCCAAAGATGTGCAGGTTAGGGTGGATTGGCCATGCTGAATTGTCCCATAGTGAATAAAAGATGTGCAGGTTAGGGTGGATTGGCCATGCTGAATTGTCCCATAGTGGCCAAAGATGTGCGGGTTAGGGTGGATTGGCCATGCTGAATTGTCCCATAGTGACCAAAGATGTGCAGGTTAGGGTGGATTGGCCATGCTAACTTGTCCCATAGTTTCCAAAGATGTGTAGGTTAGAATGGATTGGCCACGTTGAATTGTCCCATAGTGTCCAAAGATGTGCAGGTTAGGGTGGATTGGCCACGTTGAATTGTCCCATAGTGTCCAAAGATGTGCAGGCTAGGTGGATTGGCCAATGAAAAAACAGGGATAGGGTGGGCTGTTCTTCAGAGTGTCAGTGTCAGTCTTGATGCTTCCACACTGTAGGGCCTCTATCAGGCAATCAGTCCATTTGCATTTATCAACTGTTTAAAGGGGACCTTTGGAAAATTCCAATCCTAGAAAAATTGACAGGAACTGCTCCACCAGTTATTATGGTAGACATGAACTTAATTTCTGCTTGATTAAAGTTGAAGTGGTGAAAATTGAATCAAATTAATGTTTAGTATTTAATTGGAGAAACAAAGGAAGTCTTACTAATTAGGTTGATTAGCTTTGGAATAATGAGCTCTTTACTCATTAGAACTCAAGGATGGTGTCATGAATCATGTGAGGATTCTAAGTTAATCCGAGCACAATTCTCCCCTCTCTAGGAGACTTTGCCTGTTGCTTGGAACAGTTCCATGAAGGGGCATTACCTTCTGATTATGAATTTCTCAGACAGAGACCATTTCTCACGTGTGAATTTGAACAGCGTTGTGTTGCCAGTATCCGAGAGGAACTCGGTCCTCTCCTGTTGACTGTGTCCCGATTGGTAGCTCTCGTCGCTGAGATCCAGGAAGTGGGATTTCAGAGCCCAAGCTCAAAGCTTTGAGCACAAGCGTCTAGGTTGACATTGAAGTAGTGAAGGAGAGCAGCCTTGCAGATGAATCATTAATGCTGAAAGCAGTCCAGGTCCACATGGAGCAAGACGTGCACAGTATCCAAGTGGCAAGTAACATTTGTGCCATGCAAATGCCAGGCAGTGTGACCCCATCTCCAGCAAGAGAGAATCTAAACACCAGTCTTTGCCATTCAATGCCAGTACTATCGCTGAATTGCCCCACCGTATTGATCAGAAAGTAAACAGGACCAGCCAGAGGTGGCTACAAGAGCAGCTCAGAGGCTGGGAATTTTGCAGCCAAGAACTCAACCTCCTGACACCCCCAGGTCTGTCCACCAGCTACAAGGCACAAATTAGGAGGGAGATGGAATACTCCCCACTTGCCCTGGATGGGTGCAGCTCCAACAATACTCAAGAAGCTCAGTGCCATCCAGGACAAAGCTTTGACTGACACCCCATCTGCCATATTCAACGTCCACTCCCACTGCCATTGACGCTCAGTAGCAGCAGGGTATACCATCTACAAGAAACTCTGCCGAAATTCACCCTTAGCCAGCACTTTCCAACCTCTTCCATCCAGAAGAACAAGAGCAGCAGGTACAAGGGAACACCGCTACCTGCAAGTTCCCCTCCATCGTCCTGACTTGGAAATACATCGTGGTTCCTTCAGTGTGGCTGGGTCAAAGCTGCCCCCCTCCCACCAATGCTTTCTCACAGCAGTGTCCAGGGTCCTACAGGGCAAGATTGGTAGGCCAGCAACTCTAAACTGGCCAATACAGGCAAGGAAGCTAAATGGTGTAGCACACTGACCCCTTCCTGCGACTGAGAGGTCCACCGTTTGCAACTTATAGTCAATTTTTATTTTACCCTTGAGATAAACTTAGTTTAAAAACAGGAAGCAGTTTTGCCCATTTTTCGGACGCCACCTGCAACCAGTAACTCCAGGTGGCAACGGCTTCTGGAGCTCACTGATGAGATTTGTGGCGCCCTCTGACAGTAAACAGAGCGACTCCATCGCAGGTATCAAGGCCAGGAGATGGCAGTGGGGGGTGGGGGGTGAGTCCGGGGCTCAGTCAGACAATCTGAGACGCTTTACTCATCAGCAAATCGAAACAGGCTGGGACTCTGACTTAGAAAAAAGGAACAACTCAGAGGGATGATCAAGTCTGAAAGTTGTTTGTTTGGCCAAGCTCATGGGACAACATTTCAGCTCCCCCTTAATAAAGCTGAGAGGGAATTCAGTGTAAACTTCACTCGCCCAGAAGGCATGATCACTACCACCTGGAGCGTGTGAGTCTCAGTAAATAGCTCATTCATTATCGAAGAGTTTCAGGTTATTGTAGAGCTCCCAGAGATTTGGTCTCGAGTGTAAAGCGAGAGCAGAAAATGTTGGGAGACACTCAGCAGGTCTTCAAAAGAGGAAGAAGGAATTACATCTGTCGGCTGTTCCTCTCTCTCCTCAGACGCTGCTGGGCTTGCTGAGTTTCTCCAGCACTTTCCGTTTTTGTTTTACGTCAGATTTCCGTCGTATTTGGTTTTCATTTGGCCTCTGGTGGATCGGTTTGAACTCTCTTGCGAAAACGTAGACATAAGAGCTGAAGTGAGGGGAGAGTGATCGCCCTGGTCTTCACTGAAGCTGAGGTCTCCAACTGCTGATGCTGCCTGCCTTGCTGTGTTCCCCCAGCCTCCTGCTGCTCTAACTTGGATTCCAGCATCTGCAGGGTTTTTTTGTCTCGAACCAAGTTCCTGAGTGTGTTCTGCAGGTTCTATTGATCTTGTCTGAGGACAGAAGTTTCTATTAAGATCCATTATGGTGTTAATTGACTCAGGATGAAGAAACGAGTGGCTCAGTGGTTAGCACAGCTGCCAGGGACCCAGGTTCAAGAGTCAAGGGTATCTTTATTTGTCATTTCTACTATATACGGCTGATATAGTAAAAACGAGACAATGTTCCTCCAGGACCAGGGTGCTACATGGACAGCGCAGACTATACAATCATACACAGGGTGGCATAAAGTGTGTAAGAAGTGCAGAACACGCAGGACAGTACAGTAATTCCTGACATGTTAAGACAATAGGCACAGTGGTGTACAAATTACAGTTAATAAAAGAATGATAATCAATAAAACATTGTTCTAGCAGCAATTCAAAGTGGTTCAAAGAGTTTCAGGTAGAATAGAGTCTGATCAGACAGTGTTAAGGGGCCTGATGGCTTGGGGGAAGAAGCTGTTGCACAGTCTGGCCATGAGAGACCGAATGCTCTGATATCTACGGTCAGGTGGCGGGGAGAGAAGAGTTTGAGTGAAGGGTGTGTGGGGTCTTCCACAATGCTCTTAGCATTTCGGATGCAGCCTGTTGTGTAAATGTCTGTAATGGAGGGAAGAGAGACCCCAATGGTCCCCTCAGCTGTCCTCACTGTCCGTTATAGGGTCTTATGATCGAGATGGTGCAATTCCTGAACCAGGCAGTGATGCAGCAGTCAGAGTACTCTCAATGAACCCTCTGTAGGATGTGGTGAGGATGGGGGGAGGTGGGCTTTCCTCAACCAATGCAGAAAGGAGCGACAGTGTTGCGCTGTCTTGGCTAAGGAGCTGGTGTTGAGGGACCAGGTGAGATTCTCCGCCAGGCGGACACCAAGGAATCTGGTGCTCTTCACAACCCCCACAAGGGCAGGCGTTGATGTCCAGTGGAGAGTGGTCACTCCAGGCCCTCCTGAAGTCAATCCCATCCTGAGGTAACTGTCTGTGTGGAGTTTGCATGCTCCCCCTGTGTGTGCTTGGGTATCCTCCCACAGTTCAAAGACGTGTAAATTAGGTAGATTGACCAACATTTTGAATCCAGAATGGCTGAGGGATCACCAGGCCTGAAGCGTTGACTTTGCTTTCTCTCCCTACAGACACTGCCTGCCTCAGATTTCCAGCACACACAGTTATGGTTTATTACATTGTTAAGTTCTGCCTTGTGTATAAATTGATTTATTAACACACTCAGGAACGGAACCCATTAGCAACCCAGGGGCTGTCTGCATGACACTGACGGGTTAACCTAGACCAGGTGTCCAAGCCCTGAATAGGACTCGGCTCCAAAGCCTCCTGACCGTCTGTGCCAAGACCATAGTGCATTGCTACAATAATATCATTGTTTTGTTCATCACCATGATTATGAATGGTCTTAAACAGCCCAGCCAACAAAAATAACTCATTAAACCTTGTAAATACCTGCAAAGTCATTCCGGATTGAGACCATTCAATTCCCCATATTCCCTGCGCATTGCCAGGAGAGGCGAGATCCTTTTAAACTTTGACCTCAGAACCGGAACGTCATAATTTCAAGCCCGGTGCTCGGTGTTAAGTTAATCAGTGAGGTGTCTGTTCAAGGCCATTAGCATTTTCATGTTGTTGATTCAGGTTCGAGCCCAAGAACAGATCAAAGGGGGGAGAGGATCTGATGGGAGAAAAGAGAGGAATACTTGGGAGTTTTCGAAAGGAAATGACCCCTTGTTGTATCAGAGAACATTAACTATATCCCTATATTAGAGTGAGTCTTAGAATGGCTACTTTTATAGTTTCCTGTCTTATTGTTTACTTTCTACCAGACACTGAGGAAATGAATAACAGAAACAACTGCCAAGGACTGACTTATAAAATATATTTTATATTATACCATAGACACTCATGGAGTTATAAACTAGCTCTGGGGAGACTGAGACACTGGTCGGTAAAAATGCAAGTATTTGTTGCAATTAGTTTAAGAATTTTATTAAACATATTAACAAAAAGGAACATCCTCCTCACTACGTTATTAAAACATGCCCATAGTTACCGGTTTATAATACCGCCATTTACTATACTCGATCTATATTGAAACAGTTACATCCACCATCACCTTTTCTCCAATACAAGAACTGAGGTAGTCCTATGTAGACCTGTCACGTCACAATTACGGCCTCCCGCCAGTGGGGGTGCTGCAGGTGGAAGAGCGCAGTGAAAAGCTGACGAATGCACCGAGGTGACTTTCATTTTGAATGTAAGTGTGGGAATTTATACATGAAACACATGAAAAAGGAAAGGAGGCCAGACTTTATCAGCTGAAATACGTTGGTGAGCCCAAGTCCAAATTTTCAACCCTTCAGTCCTCAAGTCACCTGAGGGCTATGTTGGTCTTGACTGCCAACGTGCAGTGTTTGGGGAGTCAGGGGAGATTGAGACACCTTGGAGATGTCATTGGACTAGTAATCTCAGACTAAGGCTCTCTGTTCCAAACAGCACTGAGATACAAACAGAAGATGGTGGAAATAATTGGTGGGTTTTGTAGCTTGGGCAGTGAAGCAGATTAATGTTTCATGTCTGCTATGCTCTCAGCAAAGAGTTAACTATTTCTCTGTCCTCAGATGCTGCCAGTCTGACTGAGTCCTTCCAGCACTAAATAGCAGAACAAAGAGATCTGTAAGTTTCTTTGTGACTTGGGACTATGTTTGACAAAGAGAGGTGGATGTTGGCAATTGTTACTGACAGCTTGCTTCCTCTGAAGGAAGGTCACCCATCCTTGAAGATGCATGCAAATGGAACGTTTAATTGACTCACTGTACGAGATTCAGAATGAGTTCTCCCCTCTCCCTATAAATCACAATTTACATGTGGCATTCATAAGAGGGACATAACTGACTCACTGTCAACTCCTAGTCAAAACCTAAACTGGCAGAGGTCCTACTGGCTTAGTTAACTCAATGGGGTTCAAGGACCAGACTGGACTTCAACTTTCACTTTTAAAGGAGATCACTTTGGGCCTGTAACATAAGGCTGTTCCATTCTTCCCTCTTTGACTGCATATCCTGATTCTTCACCACTTCTGAGCTCACTCACTCCCCCCCACCTCCCCCCCCCCCCCCCCCCCCTTGCCCTCCACCTCACACGAGTTTATTTGGGTAGAGAGATAAATTCTCAACGCTCTCCCCCTCTCCGTGCCCCACAAGTCTCTCAGTCGAACTTCTTGCACCGCCATTGATGACATCGCTGCCCCATTTTCTAGCTCTGACCTCACTGCATCTCCTGCTTTCTCCCAAAGATCCCATTCCCCATTGCACTCAAACAGAACTTGCATGATGGAGATTCAACCAGCTCAGCCATTCAACAAGATCATGGGTGGTCCAATAGTTACCTTAACTCCACCCTCCATCCTGACCTTTAGCATGACCCTGGCATCCCTCACCAATCAGTACTCTTGTCTAACTCAGCCTTGAATACATTCAACCACCCAACCTCCACTGCTAGCTGGGTAAGAGATGGTCAACTTCCTGAGAAAGGAAATTCCTCCTCGTCTGTCTCTGTTGCAAGACCATTTATTTCCGAAACTATGCCAACCTCGTTCAAGAACGCCCCGCGATTGGAAGTTTCCTCACAGCATTATTTAGCCTCTCAAGCCCTCTCAGATAGTGCACATGTTTCAGCTGTGCAGGGGAAGGAAGCTTCCAGAACAAGAAATTAGCAAAAATAGAGTGGTATTGGGTGATGTGAGGGCATGGTGCCAAATGATGAAAAAAAACATCAAGTGTTCCCCAATTTACAAGTTCCCTTTTTTAACTGATTGACCAGGAGTGGTAGACCATTAAAACATTTCTCACAGTTAAGAGGGAGTCAGCATGGTTGTTAAATCATGCACCAAATCCAAACTGCAAGGCTGCTCTTGGCATCATGGACAAGGAAGCAGGCAGTGCCCACGATCCTGTGCAATGCCACAGTGGGGTGGTGTAGGTGAGACAGGGGCGTGTAGGAGACAGCAAAGTGCATTTCAAGGAGGGGGCAGGGTTGCAAACTTCATCCGTCTCTGCAAAACCTTTTAACCTACACCCTCCAGTAGCAAAATATATTTAGAAAATATTACATAAGGTTTCCAACAACTCCATAAAGAAAGCAAAGTATTCTGAGAAAGATTACTTCATTGTACAGATGGATGAGTCAGGAGGCCATTCAGCCCTTCCAGTCTGCTCCGCCATTGACTGCAAAGTGACACTGAGTTATTGTGGATCTGTTCGCCGAGCTGGGAATTTGTGTTGCAGACGTTTCATCCCCTGTCTAGGTGACATCCTCAGTGCTTGGGAACCTCCTGTGATGCGCTTCTGTGCTGTTTCCTCCGGCATTTATAGTGGTTAGAATCTGCCGATTCCGGTTGTCAGTTCCAGCTGTCCATTGCAGTGGTTAGTATATTGGGTCCAGGTCGATGTGCTTATTGTGCTTTTGCACGTCTGTCATCATCCCATTGCCTTCTATACTTCAAGCAGGATGTTAAACAGAGAGTATGCCCTCAAACGGGTATGAATTAACATGGCACCAAAACTGGAAGGAAAGCAGCTGAGTTTCTCCTGGGTCTTGGCCAACATTTGCTCCCCAACATTTGTCGCAATGAACAGAAAGAGATCTGATCGTGATCACATCGCTACCTGTGGGAGTTGCTGTGTACAAATCGGAACATTTCCAAAATGATAGCGAACCTTCCAACGTGTTTCTTCAGCCGCAACACACGTGGCAATTTCCTGGCATGGTGAAAAGCATCTGTCTCTCAGCTCAGAAGGCATTCCATTGGCTTTCTACCTCTCACTGAAAGGATTGTCCATCCGCGCCCAGCGCCATCCAATACGAACGGCTCAGTGGTTAGCACTGCTGCCTCACAGCACCCAGGGACCCAGGTTCGATTCCAGCCTCAGGCGACTGTCTGTGTAGTGTTTGCACATTCTCCCCGTATCTGTGTGGGTTTCCTCCCACAGTCCAAAGGTGTGCAGGTTAGGGTGGATTGGCCGTGCTAAATTGCCCATTGTGTTAGATGCATTAGTCAGGAGGTGGATATAGGGTCTGACTGGGTTCCTCTTTGGAGGGTCAGTGTGGACTTGTTGGGCCGAAGGGCCTGTTTCCATACTGTAGGGAATCTAATCTAATATGAGCCGATATGGACAGAGTCAGTAATGACGAGGAGAAAGTGAGGACTAGAGATAGTAATGTCACACGCTATACAACACGCTTCTCTCATTTCATCCACATCCAGCACAAACTAAATGGGAGCAGCTAAACCCAGGGGGCACGGTTTAGGTCCCCCTTTTTAAGACAGAACTTTCCCCGTTTCTCTCCGAGGGTCAGGAGAGTATGAAGAAGGCATAGGAGGCTGGGTTGTTAAATTTATTCAAGGTTAATTCAATAGATTTTTGATTGATTGTAGGCTTGGGGGAGCTGATGGCACTGAGATCATCACCAGATCCGGCGAGATCTTACTGAATGGTGGAACAGGTTCGAAGGGCCGAACGGCCTACTCCTGCCTCAAAGTCGATGGTTCACCCCTCCCCGTTGGCCAGATGAGACAGGCTAGGGAGCAAGCACACTGACTCTGTTCCTCTCTCTTCACAGGTGCTGCTGAGTTTCTCCAGCATGTTGTGAATGTGCGGGGCTCGCCAGCTCTGTGCCGAGGGACGTCTACTCTGACTCAGGGCTGGAAAATCAAAGCTTGCTGAGTTTTGATGGTCGCCTCTTCGACTTCCTCTTTTTTTATTCTATTTTCGTCTTGAGGGAGCCGAAAACGCTGTCGTTACATGTGGGAGACCAGCCGAGAAAAGCACTGGGTTCCACAGACACAAACACTAACAAGGCACTTTTGTTTAAATTCTATGTTTTTTTTTAAAAATGAGTTTCAGAGGCTTTGCTGCAGTAAAATCATCAAAAACCAGCAAGCAAAACTCATTTCTTTTCAACTTCAGGTAAAAAGCATAAGCTTCACAAGTCTATACAGTTCCTGAAAGCTTTATCGAGTCCGACAAAGACAATTTGCATGTAGACAACAGCTGCAGTTGCCAAATGGCCTATCCCTGTGTTCTCAAGAGAGAATCTAACCGACTCCCCTTGGTATTACCATCAGTGACTTCTCCAGGCACCAGAAACACAACAGGACCAGCCACAAAAGAACTGATTCTGTTGGCAGGTGAGACATTGGGAATTCTATGCCAACTGACTCATCCCATGACCACCCAGAGCCTGTCCAAGGTATAAGTCAGGAGTGTGACAGAATACTCCCCACCTGCCTGGATGGGTGTGGATCCAACAACACTCAAGGAACTTGATGCCAACCAGGGCAAAGGTGCCTGCTTCATTCTGTAACTTTGACATCACCTCACCCCACCATTTGATGTCCAGTTGCGGTATTATGTAGCAACTTGGCAACAACTCACCAAGGCTCCTTCAACAGCATCCTCCAAATCTGCGTACTGTGGGAGAGCATGCATGGCAACACCACAACCTGCAATTTCACCCTGACATGAAATATTCCGCTATTCCTTCACTGTCACCGGATTAAAGTCCTAGACTCCCTCCTGAACAGCAGAGTTTTGAATGGATTTTTAAAACATTTATTCAGCTGAGATATGGGAGTCACTGGCTGGGCCCAGTATTTATTGCCCCTGTCCCTAGTTGCCCCTTGAGAAGGTGGGGGTGAGCTGCCTTCTTGAACCGTTGCAGTCCACCTGCTGTGGGTTGAACCACAATGCCCTGAGGGAAGGGAATTCCAGAACTTTGACCCAGCGACAGAAGAGATATACTTCCACGTCAGGATAGTGTGTGGCTTGGAGGGGAACATGAAGGGGGTGGTGTCCCCATGTATCTGCTGCACCTGTCCTTCTAGATGGAAGTGGTTGTGGGTTTGGAAGGTGCTGTCTGAGGATCTTTGGTGAACTCCTTGTAGATAGTACACATTGCTGCTACTGAGTGTTGGAGATGGAGGAAGTGGATGCTTGTGGATGTGGTGCCAGTCAAGTGGGCTGCTCTGTCCTGGATGGTGTCAAGTTTCTTGAGCATTATTGGAGCTGTCCCTATCCAGGGAAAGTGGGGAGTATTCCATCACCCTCCTGGACTTGTACCTTTTGGATGGTGGATAGGCTTTGGGGAGTCAGGAGGTGAGTTACTCACCGCAGTATTCCCAGCCTCTGATTTGATTTATTGTTGTCACATGTACCAAAATACAGTGAAAAGTGTTGTTTTGTGCGCAGATCGTACCATACAAAGTGCATCAGAAATATAATCCAGAGTACACAGTGGCAGAGAAGGTGCAGAGAGAGAGAGAGGGATCAGAATTAACATTTGAGAGATCTGTTCATAAGTCTGATAACAGCAGAGAAGAAGCTGTTCTTAAATCTTTTGGTACGTCTTTTCCAACTTCTGTACCTTCTGCCCAGTGGAAGAGTGAGGAGAAGAGTATAACCAGGATGGGAGGGGTCTTTGATGATGAGGCTGCTTTCCCAAGGCAGTGGGGAGTAAAGGTGGAGCTGATGGGTGAAAGGCTGGTTTGTGTGATGCACCGGACTGTGCTCACGACTCTCTGTAGATTCTCAGGAAGAGCAGTTACCATCCCAAGCTGTAAGGCGTCCAGATCGGATTTCTATGGCCCATCTATAAAAGTTTGTGGACATGCCCAACTTCCTTCGCCTCCTGAGAAAGGAGAGATGTGGTTGTGCATTCTTGACCGTCATGTTGACATGGGTGGACTAGGACAGATTGTTGGTGATTGTCACTCCCAGGAACCTGATGCTCTTGACCACCTCCACCTCAGCCCCATTGATATAGACGGGGGATGGGGGTATACCCTTCACTCTGCTTCCTGAAGTCGATGACCATCTCCTTCATTTTGCTGACGTTGATGGAGACATTGTTGTCTTTGCACCACATGGCTCAGCACTCTAACTCTTTCCCATATTCTATCGGACCTACAATGGTGGTGTCAGCAAACTTGTAAACGGAATTGGGGTGGAATTTGGTCACACAGTCATGGGTGTGTCAGGAGTATAGTAGGGGGCTGAGTGTGGAGCCTTGAGGGGCACTAGTGTTGAGGATTATGGTGGAGGAGGTGTTGTCACCTCCTCTTACTGGTTGTGGTCTTTAGTCAGTGTGAATGTCCCTGCAGTGCATGATCGCAGTAGACCAGAAAGACAGCTCACCACCACCTTCCCGAAGGCAATTAAAAAGGAGCAACAAATGTTAACACTTCCAGTGATGCCCGACTAGTATGAATGAAAAAGAATGTGAATTGTGGCTTGTGATGGTGGCAGAGAAAACTCGGAACACATAAACGATTATTAATACATAGCACTTACATAATATGTTGTAACCATTTGCCACACTTCAAAGATCGAAAGGAAGAGGAGAGGTTATCAGATTGTGTTGGTTTATCCTGCTCAGCATCTAGAAATATACAAGAATTTGTCAATTTAGAAACCTCAGGCACAACAGCTATCAGGTTACAACTCACAGCAGAATTTTCATGTACAAATGCATCAGGAAATGAAAGTGCATTTAATTGATGCAGGAGCCAGAATAACAAAAACACTTGATTAATTTAAACAATCATGCTTGGTAAAAAGGGAAATCCTGGCTTTTAGCTGCAATGAGTATTAATTAAACTGCCCTTGAGCGAGGATGGGTACATTAATAACAAGGTGATGTACAGTATGATGGAGCACGGCATCAACAGTTACATTCTGAGGAGAGAGTGCAATACTGGAGACTGTATTACAGAGATCAGTACCATGTAAAAACAGTCTCTAAAAATGAGTTAGTTACAATTCTTGAGGGTTAGACAATAGTCATTCTTGGATAAGGTGGAGCTCTAGTACAATGTGGAGAAAACGTGGAAAACTCCCAACAGCACAGGACTGAACCCTGAGTCCCTAACCTCATGGCAGCCGAACCCATGACAACTGATCAACCAAGGAGTGCATCACTAAATTCAGATCAATCCCTCAACAGGAATAAGGGTGGCACAGTGGTCAGCATTGTTGCCTCACAAAATCAGGGACCCAGGTTCAATCCCACCGCTGGAAGACTGTTTGTGTGGATTACCTCCTGGTTTCCTCTCACCCTCCAAAGATGTGCAGATTAAGTGAATTGGCAATGCTATGTTGCCCTTTGTGTGTAGGTTAGATGGATTGGCCATGCTATATTACCCATACTGTGCAGGGATGTGTAGGTTAGGTGGATTAGCCTTTGGAAATGCTGGATTACAAGAAATAATGTTTGGGGGATGGGTCTGGGTGGAATACTCTCCTTTGGTGGGTTGGTGTGAACTCAATGGGCTGAATGGCTGCTTCTGCACTGTAGAGATTCTATGAATTCACTTAACTGTAACTAAGACTTGGAGCCGCAAAGGGACATTGGGATGATACATCGTCACTTGTACAATGCAATATTTATAAAATTCTAAAATACCTTTGCACTGGAGTTACTGTGACCAATCTGCGCTCGATATAGTATCAAAAGCATTTGAAAAGAATGAGCAGTCAGCAAAATCTACCTGCAAGCAAAGGGAAATTAACAAATCGCTCCACTTTCACCTCCTACTTGGTTTTTCTTGATGCTGATGTGTCCACTGCATGCACAGATTGCAAGGTATTGGTTGAAAAATGATAAATTTGCAACGCACTTTTTAAATATTCCTGAGCCATAATGGGTTGTGTGACTTGAAATGTCTGAAACATTTTTGTCTTGCAGACCAAGTGTGGAAATGTAGCTTGCAAATCTGAAGGCATATTCCCGTTGGGAATGGTGGGAAACAATTCTCAGTCCAACTGGGTGCCAGGAATTCCTGGGGAATCTTATAATTGACTGGCAGATGGACAATTGACAAGGCATGACTGGGTTTACCCCTGACTCCTCCATCGGAATATTACTGGGAACAAGAACCCACCAGGGACGTAATTAGAATTTCTTTGTTTGAATCATCCACCCAGACCAAGTGAATCCTACTTTTTCACATTTGCTTCAAAGTCAATAGGATTGTGTCAGAAATTGGAGATTCCAACAACTGCACCTTGCTCGGTGTTGCAAGATTGAAAATGGAGGGAAATCTAGAGATTGGACACAAATGGAGGAAGGAACGAGATGAATTCAGCCATTATATAATGAAATGCAAACATTCTACATGGTTGTTCTGGCTTTTCTGCCACTTCTCCACAGGTTTCTGCAAACAGCTATAACTGCAGAAAATACAGCATCATTGCCTTCAAGTTTAGATTACTTACAGTGTGGAAACAGGCCCTTCAGCGCAACAAGTCCACACCGTCCCTCCGAACAGCAACCCACCTCTCCATTCCTCTCCATCTAACACTATGGACAATTTAGCATGGCCAATTCACCCTAACCTGCACATCTTTGTGACTGTGGGAGGAAACCAGAGCACCCGGAGGAAACCCATGCAGACCCGGGGGAGAATGTACAAACTCCACACAGATAGTTGCCCAAGGCAGGAATTGAACCCAGGTCCCTGGCGCTATGAGGCAGCAGGGCTAACTACTGTGCTACCGTGCTGCCCAAGAGAGAGGCTCTTCAATCCTCTGTCAACGCCCAAGCATCAGTCATAGAGTCATAGAGATGTACAGCATGGAAATAGACTCTTCGGTCCAACCTGTCCATGCCGACCAGATACCCCAACCCAATCTAGTCCCACCTGCCAGCACCCGACCCATATCCCTCCAAACCCTTCCTATTCATACACCCATCCAAATGCCTCTTAAATGTTGCAATTGTACCAGCCTCCACCACATCCCCTGGCAGCTCATTCCATACATGTACCACCCTCTGTGTGAAAGAGTTGCCCCTTAGGTCTCTTTTATATCTTTCCCCTCTCACCCTAAACCTATGCCCTCTAGTTCTGGACTCCCCGACCCCAGGGAAAAGACCTTGTCTATTTACCCTATCCATGCCCCTCATAATTTTGTAAACCTCTATAAGGTCACCCCCTCAGCCTCCGACGCTCCAGGGAAAACAGCCCCAGCCTGTTCAGCCTCTCCCTACAGCTCAAATCCTGGAAGATCCTTGTAAATCTTTTCTGAACCCTTTCAAGTTTCACACCATCTTTCTGATAGGAAGGAGACCAAAATTGCATGCAATATTCCAACAGTGGCCTAACCAATCGATATAGTTCTGATCATCCTGTTATAGGAAGGACATAATTAAGCTGAAGAGATTCACCAGGATATTACTGGGAATGGAGGGTCAGAGTTACAGGGAGAGGCTGGATAAGCTGGGACATTTTTTCACCGGAGCTTAGGAGGTTGAGGGGAGACCTTTTTGTGGTTTATAACACCATGGTGGGGGGGTGTAGATAGGGTGATTGGTGGTGTCTTTTCCCCTACGGTGGGGGTTTCCGGATGAGGGGGGGGGCATATTTTTAAGGTGAGAGGAGAAAGATTTAAAAATGACATGAAGGGGATTTTATTTTTAACACAGAGGGTGGTTCATGTGTGGAATGAACATCCAGGGGAAGTGGTTAATGAAGGTACAGTTACAACATAAAAGGCATTTGGATAAGTACATGAATAGGAAAGATTTGGAGATTTATGGGCCACGTGCAGGCAGGGTGGGACCAATGTGGTTTGGGATTATGGTCAGCATGGACTGGTTGGGCCGAAGGGTCTGTTTCTGCTTTGTCTGACTCTATGACTCTACAGAGATACTTGGGTAAGTTTGAAATTAGCCAAAAAATTTCCTAGTATTTATAGAACCTTTTACACATCAGAGACATTTCAGTCCATCAGGCCCATGCCATTTACAAGATGAGGTGCTCCATATTATGTAGTCATTTGTCTTTTTTCATGAGATGGGGATGCCCCTGACATTTGTTGCCCATCACTAATTGCCCCAAACTGGATGGTTTATCATAGAATCCCTACAGAGTGGAAACAGGCCACTTGGCCCACTACGATCCTCCAAAGAGTATCTCACCCAGATCCAATCCCCTACCTATATTTCCCCTGACTAATTGCACCTAACCTACACATCCCTGAGCACTATGGGCAATTCACCCTAACCTGCATATCTTTGAACTGTGGGAGGAAACCCACAGGGAGAATGTGCAAACTGCACACAGACAGTTGCCTGAGGGTAGGATTGAACCTGGGTCCCTGGTGTTGTGAGGAAGCAGTACTAACCACTGAACCACCGTGTTGCCCGGCAGCCACCTCACAGGGCAATTAAGAGTCAACCATGTTGCTGTGGGTCTGGAGTCACATGTAGGTGAGACTGGGTAAGGGTGGCAACATGATATTGACAACAAACCATTTGTAGCTATCATAGTCACCATCACTGAGATTAGCTTTATATTTCGGATCTTAAAAATTAAATTTGAACTCCACCAGCTGCCACAGTGGGGATTGAATCCATGGGAGGTCCCAGGCTTGGGAAATCTAATGACATGACCACTACCCAAAACCTTTCCCATTCTCAGATTGTCATCCTTGCTACTTGTTAATGAGCGACAAACCAGTTGTCTGTTGTGGTGTTTGCAAGGTGATTCCAGAGATGTGAACACATAATACAGGCTGATCCTACAGTGTCCTCGGTGTGTGGGCGTTACATTAACAGAGATGTTGCCTGTTGGACAAACACCAGATCCAAGGCTGTGTTTACCCTCTGATGTGGGCGTGAGATGCAGTGATGCTATTACAAAGAGGAAGCGCTCAAGAGTCATGAATGAAACTTAAAACCTCACCCCACTATCACTGGGAAGTATGGTGGCTCAGTGGTTAGCACTGCTGCCTCACAGTAACAGAGGTCCCAGGTTCAATTCCAGTCTCCGGCTGACTGCTTGCATGTTCTCCTTGGGTTTCCTCCCATAGTCCAACGAGGTGCAGCTCAGGGTAAATTACCCACAGTGTTAGGTGCCTTAGTCAAAGGGAAATGGGTCTGGGAGGGTTTGTGTGGGCTGGTTGGGCCTAAGGGCAAGTTTCCAAGCTGTAGAGAATCTAATCTAATACACGCTTGTTACTATTGTGGGATCTTGCTGTGTGCATTTTCACTGCTGTGACTGCACATTTGAACACCAGAAAATATCTCATCAGTTAAGAATTGGTTTGGGATGTTCTGGGGGAAGCTATATCGATTCGAATCTCTGGGACGATTGTCCTTCCTTGTTTTTTGACTGGGCTTGTGAAAATTTCATGTCTTCCTCAGTATTTTCCCCTTTTTTTATCATCAGCTAAAATCACACAAAAATGTCTACATCTAAAGATGTACTGTGATCCGTAATCGCACTGCACATCCTTCCAATATTAGGTTTGCTTTCGTGAGACCCATTTTAAAAATGGCATCACTCAAGTGTTTTCGTTCTGCCTCAGGGGTGTACCATGTGCAAAAGCGAAAGGCATTATTACAGTTTGAGGGTGCCCTCTGAACATGTAGACAAATCTCTCTTAAATTGCATGGCAAACCCTTACCTGCCCCCCTCTCGTGACTGAGGCAGCAGTATGGAATGGGCACGATCAACAAGATAACACTTATTTCCAATCCCTGATTGTGACATTTAGAAAACTGAGTGCAAAACAGGTTCTATTTATACACATTTACATTTTGGACAAATATTTAAAACGATTGAATAAGTGGACAATGGGAAGTTATCAGAATGTATTTTTGGTAAATCCAGAAATAAATATTTTGCAACAGTCGGGGATTAAGATTAGATGTTTGATAGATTCATTTTGAAGTGTGTGGGTGGGGGGGGGGTAGATTTTACTGTCAAAGTCTATTGAACTCCCCTTATTTAACAATACCAAACTATAAATGTTAGAATAGAATTGGGGCCCATAGAATTGCAAATCCCAAAGCCTCAAATGGATTCTGTTTGAAAAAAAGAGTTAAGAGAGAGAGGGAGAGACAGCGAAGAGAGAAAAAAAAACACACAGCAAAGCTATTCCTGCCGTAATCGTTTCCTCTTCTGCTCAATAGAACAGCCAAAGAGGCTGGGCTGACCGTGTTGCTTCCTTATCACTGTGCAGCAGACTGTCTAAGAGCCCTTATCCGTGACTGCACCTTGCAAAGCTACATCCTTTCCCTCTCTTTACATAGGAAATCTACACAATCCAGAAAAAAAAACTTTAAAAGCACACAAATGGAGGCTGGAGAAAATGGCTCTGTCCAGATCCCCTCAGACCAGAGAGGGTAAGCTCGCTTTTTACCTTCCAATTTATTTTTTTTTAAAAAGAGAGTCTAAAGATCGGGTTAAGATCTACTGTAGCTGCACCATCAGAGTGAAATGTACCAGCTTAAAACAAACGAGAGAGAATTAAACAACGCAGAAACTAAACTAAGACAATTGAAATATATATTTTTATATATATATATGACAGTGCACGTAAAACGGTTTGAAAGCACCGCTCTCCTCTTGAATTTCAGACTCACTGGAACTCTTATGTTTTTAGATATTTTAAACTTAAGTCAGCGTGCAGGCTAACCGATTTCGTGAACTAGGTAAGCGGAAGCGTTAGAAAAATTAATTTTGCAAGTGATATATTGGAGGTTTGGGAGATTAGGTTAGAATACGACCAATGTGCTGCTTGGTGAAAAGGGAAATAAACCGTGTTGCCCGATTCTAGGTTTCAAGTCTGAAGTAGAAAATAGAATATATTCTACAAGCAATAAATTTCGTCGGCTGGTGCGCATTTTTTTTTTCGTTTTGCAAACTGGACACGACCCCGTTATTTTATCAACGTTAGAAAACATCATGTCGTTAAAGAGACTTCTGTAGAAATCCCAATCTCTTTCTCTCTGGACATTTTTAATGCGAATTGGAAAAGTGTATTCATGGTTGCGAAACGGGACTTGGAGCTATTCCCCTGGTTTAGCCTGAGGAGCTAGTGATGGTAATTGTAAAACAAAATATTAATGTGAATTGTGTGGAGATTTGCCTCATTGTGGTCCCCCAGTGCGAGGATTTTGTAGCTAAAGTTCAATGGATTTTTTTTTTTGTTTTTCGAAATCTAATTCTCCTCTTGCTTTATTTAATGGTTGGAGGAGTGGAATTATTTTAACCCTCTGGTTAAATCCTGAAATCTCTCTATCATTCAAACGGAGGAAAACTTTGTTACATTAATTTCCTTTTGATAACATGATTCCAAGCGAGGTAACACACAGTACGCTGCTACAAAAGAGGAATTGGGTGTTTTGAAAACCGAACACTTTGCTAATTTAAGCATGTTGCAATTTGCACGCCTAAGTAATTTACAAAATAACACAGACTCTCCTTGGTGAACCGCCCTGAACTTCAGGAGGGTCATGTCTGATCCCAAATGCCCTGTTTGAAACTGGACAGCGACCGCGGAGGATGAGTCAAGAAGGGATAGACGCGTCCAGAGCGAGAGAGAGATCAATCACTCAGTTCAGTTCATCAGTGGGGCCTCGTCGTTTTAGAATGGATTAATTCGAGGTGAAATCAAACTCCCCCACGTGGAGCACCGGTCCTTGAGGTCCGAAATTATTAGGAGGACTGAACATCAGCGAGAGTACATTTTCACTCTGTGTATTCACAAGCTACAGCCTATTCAAGATATAAAGTAGGGAAACTGATGTTCTTGGGAAAAATGAACCCAGGAAGCGGGCTCCCAAACGTGTCCATGTAAAATTAAGCTTGCTGCTGAAAACCTGGCTACAAACGATCCCTCTCCAGCCTTAGGAGCCGGAGCTGCTCAGTAAACTGGACTTAGTTTTGTTCCTGAAATTTCCCCAATATTTTATCATCCAACTCTGCAGATTCGTTGGATTTTTATTCTTGCTTATTTGTCAGCAATGTTTCCAATGCTGTAGGAAGCCACCCCTGGTTAATCCGAGGTCGCCATGGCTCTGGTGAGGGGAAGAGGTTGAGAAGGTGTAATCTTCATGGTAACCTCAGCTGTTGTGGGAATTGAACCCATGCGTCGCTCTGCCTTCAAAGCAGCCCCCACCACCTACCCCCTACCCCCTACCCCCTACCCAAGCAAGTCATGCAGGACCGATGTTGTGGCATTAAGCTACAGCATGAACCTTGTCTCTGTCAAACGTTTGGAAAGTGTTTCACCCTCACAGTGGTATATATGTGTTACATTTAACCCGAAGCTAAATCCCACCGAATAAAAGGCATTGAATTCCATCCAGGGACTAGATTACTCCAGTGTCAGATGGACAAAGCCCAGGTTGGACCTATCGCTATTACATTCAGTCTCCTACACAACACTATCGGGGAGACTATTTTGCACATATTTTTCCCCCTAATCAACCTGTTCAGAGCTTTTATTACACATATCTGCTGCACATGGTTTCCAAAGGTAGGACATTACCGCTGCAGTACAAGAGTTCCCTCCTCAGAGCATTATATTAAACTGAGAGAGGAGTGCCTATTTCATTTCCCAATATGATACCTGACCCCCACCAAGAGCCAGGTTGCTAGAAGTTTAATTTTAAAACAAAAACTCTGCAGTTTAGGAGGTTAACATGTGACTCAGAGTCATTTGGCATAAAAACAGGCTGTTCGGCCCACCATGTCTTTGCCCACCTGCCCTTAGTTCCTAGCCTGCTCATCTACATAGAGTCATAGAGATGTACAGCATGGAAACAGACCCTTCGGTCCAACGCCGACCAGATATCCCATCCCAATCTAGTCCCACCTGCCAGCACCTGGCCCATATCCCTCCAAACCCTTCCTATTCATATACCCATCCAAGTGCCTCTTAAATGTTGCAATTGTACCAACCTCAGCTCATTCCATACCCGTACCACCCTCTGTGTGAAAAAGTTGGCCCTTAGGTCTCTTTTATATCTTGCTTCTTAAGTGTTGCAAAAGAATCTACCTCCATCACCCTCTCTGACAGTCCACTCCATATTTCTCTGGGTGAAAGAATTATTTCTCAAAACTTGTCTTAACCACCTGCTTGATCAAAGTGTGACAAGGGGAACAGGTAAATTAAACGATAGACACTATTTCCAATTGTATGGGAGGAGACGGCATAATAATCTTGAGGTTTTGAAAGCCAGGTCTTTCAGGAGTGGATTAGGAATTTCGACACTCTTTCTTAGAATAGTCAAAGATTGGAACTTGCTGCGTTTTTAATTGTATATTTAAAATTATGGTTTTTTTAAAAAAAATCAAATGGCTAAGGGCTATGGGACGAAGGCAGCAATGAAGTTCGATCGGGGATGAGCTTTTAGGGTTGAAACAGTTCCTGTGTTCCAGTGTTCAGTCCATGTACAAATTCCATGCTACAGACATGTTCCAGTGTAATTAAAAAAGAAAATGGCTCGCTGATCTATTGTTATCACAGTAATCGAAGTTTCTAATGAGGAACAGAATAAGTGCTGACTGCAAACTATGTAAGTAATTGTGGCCTGTCGAATAACTCCAACTGTGCCTTGTCGCTTCCTTGTTTATTAGGCTTTATTTTTGTCAAGTTCAAGATTTTTTTTGTTTTCCTTTTGAGTTTTAATAGGGAGGGGAAGGGACTTGCATTTTTCCAAACTGGGGTTTGCGAAGCTAAAAATATAAACTGAAAATGAAACCCGGGCACTAAATGCTGATGTCGAAAGTGCCTTACTTTGCAGTGTGCTTCTGCAAGCCTGCACTTTCCGGAATAATTGCTCCGACTAGAGATTGTATTGGCCACAGTGAAATGCTGGGAACGGAAAATGCGCGCAAGTGCTCCCAGATTTGTTGGAAGTGGGGAGCTCACTGAAGGGTACAGAGAAAAAAACCCATTCTCTGTTTTAGTTGGGTCGAAAGCTTAGCTTTTAAGGAGGGCCTTAAATAAGGGGAAAGGGTGAAGAGGTTCTGCCAGAGCCTGGGCAGTTAAACGCAGTGGTTAAAATTGGGAGGGGGAGGTAACAAAGAACAAGGACTGAGTCAAGGAATGGAGGTATAGAGAGGCCTGGGTGGGATATGAGGCTGGTCAAGATTGCAGAGTAGGAAAGGGGCCCTTATGGTGCCGTGCTAGTGTCCCTACCTCTGAACCAGCAAAGGCTTGGGGTCAACTCTCACCTGCTGCAGAGTAAGTGATGATACCTCTGAGAAAGTTGATTAGAAACCATTTAAAGTGCTCTTGTGGCATAGTGCCCCTACCTCTGGCCCAGAAGTATGGGGTTAAGCCTGACCTGCTCCAGGGGTGTGTCATAACATGCTTGAAGAGGCTGGTTTTCAAAGGGAAAAAAAACATTTCCAAAGACTCAGAGAGGCAAGGATGTGGAGGGATTTGAAAGCAGGGTTGATCATCTTTAAAACTGAAATATTAACGAGGCACTTTGAGGATTTTTATATGAGCATGTTAATCAGTGAATTTGTGGAGGGAATGTAGCCACAGAATATGATTGTTTCATGACATTCCAGTATTGACAGGAGAAAGAGTCCTGAGCAGCTTAGACCCTAGAATAGCATTAAGACAAACTGACTTTTGTCCCACATTATGGTCACTTAACAACAGAAGGGAACTTAGTTGACCACTTGAAGCCAGCATGCCTAATTGTACCAGCTTCAGCTCATTCCATACCCGTACCACCCTCTGTGTGAAAAAGTTGCCCCTTAGGTCTCTTTTATATCTTGCTTCTTAAGTGTTGCAAAAGAATCTACCTCCATCACCCTCTCTGACAGTCCACTCCATATTTCTCTGGGTGAAAGAATTATTTCTCAAATCTTGTCTTAACCACCGGCTTGATCAAAGTGTGACAAGGGGAACAGGTAAATTAAACGATAGACACTATTTCCAATTGTATGGGAGGAGACGGCAGAGTAATTTTGAGGTTTTGAAAGCCAGATCTTTCAGGAGTGGATTAGGAATTTCGACACTCTTTCTTAGAATAGTCAAAGATTGGAACTTGCTGCGTTTTTAATTGTATATTTAAAATTATGGTTTTTTAAAAAAAAATCAAATGTCTAAGGGCTATGGGACGAAGGCAGCAATGAAGTTCGATCGGGGATGAGCTTTTAGGGTTGAAACAGTTCCTGTGTTCCAGTGTTCAGTCCATGTACAAATACCATGCTACAGACATGTTCCAGTGTAATTAAAAAAGAAAATGGCTCGCTGATCTAGTCAAAGATTGGAACTTGATTGGAACACATGATGTGTCTTTGTCAGATGTATCCTGTACTTTTAACACAAATAAACAGGTCAATAGATGCTTGAATTCTTGAGGAGTTGAGGCCTGGGACACATTACCCATGATCTAATAAAATGCCAGGGCAAATAATGCTCGGGGCTGAATGACCAACTCTTAGATCTTATAATCTTATGGTTGTGTCTGTCTGCATGTTAGACACTTTCATATCTTCACTGCATTCCAATGGTGACTGAACCTCAAAAGACTTCATTGAGTAGAACCCCAAGGAATGTTTCAGAAGGATCTACTCAATAGAGAAATTAGGAACATTAAAAGATGCAGAATTATATGTAATCAGTTTGGAGATTGGACACAAAGATTAAGATGGGCTTAAGAAGAAGGGTTCCTGAAGAAGGGCTTATGCCCGAAACGTCGATTCTCCTTCTCCTTGGATGCTGCCTGACCTCCTGCGCTTTTCCAGCAACACATTTTTAAGCTCTGATCTCCAGCATCTGCAGTCCTCGCTTTCTCCCACAAAGATTAAGAACAAAGGAAATATTCGGAATGTGAGAAAAGCCCCCAGTCTCTTAAGATAACTCATCAATTTTATGGTCAACAATTTCAACACGACAACTATCCCTTTTTGCTTGTATTCACGCCATTAACTAAGTATATAACAATGCACACGGTACATGAACCAAGCTGTATGAGCATAGATTAAAATTATCAGGTATGATGTTGTGGGTATTACATGGACATGACTGCAAAGGGGATTAGACCTGAGGATTAAATATGGGGGTCGAGAGTGTGGTGCTGGAAAAGCACAGCAGGTCAGGCGGCATCCGAGGAGCAGGAAAATCAATGTTTTGGGCATAAGCCCTTCATCAGGAATCCATTCCTGGTGACGGGCTTATGCCCAAAACGTCGATTCTCCTGCTCCTCGGATGCTGCCTGACCAGCTGTGCTTTTCCAGCACCACACTCTCGACTCTAATCCCCAGCACCTGCAGTCCCCACTGTCTCCTCCCTGATGATTAAATATCCAAGGATACACATTCTATTGAAAGGACAGGCAGATGGGCAGAGGTAGCAGGTTAGCTTATTAGGAATAAATGAAATTAAATTGTTAGCAAAAGGTGTAGTGCTTTTTTTTCCCTGGAGCATGGGAGGCTGAGGTGTGACATATAAAACCATGAGGGGCATGGGTAGGGTGAATAGCCAAGGTCTTTTCCCCAGGGTAGGGGAGGCCAAAACTAGGGGGCTAAGGTTTAAGGGGAACGATTTAAAAAGGACCTGAGGGGGCAACTTTTATATAACTCTGTGACTAACTGTAAAGTGCTTTGTGATGTCTTAAATGGTGGTACATAAATGCAAGTTCTCTCAGGTCTGTATTTCCAACCTGTCAGGTTAGACTATCTAGGTATGAATGAATGACCCGATGCACAAGTGAACGAATTATCATTTTAATTCGGACAGAAGTTAACTAATGGAACAATAACAGAAATTGTTGGAGAGACTCAGCAGGTCTGGCAGCATCTGTGGAGAGAAAGCAGAGTTAATGTTTCGAGTTCTTCAAACCTTAAACTTACGATTTGGAGTAACTTCACCCTTTCAGATGGAAGGCTGCAAACATATTTGGAGGCTTGACCCCTTGTCTCTCTCGAAAATGTGGCTTTATTTTTAAAATGAATAAATTTCAAAGCAATGTGCTTTTTTGAACATTTCCCCCAGTCTCTGTGCAGGGTGTCTCCCAGCAGTACCAGAGAGTTTAATCTTTTAACTGGTGGAAATGTCAGGGTTATCTGTACTTGCCTGACCAGGAATAGTTGGGAGTACAGTGTTAGTAACACTGGGCTAGTGAGGCAGACATTAACATGGGTGGGAACAATTTGGGTTCAAATTCCCACCAAGATAGGATTTAAATTCAACATAGTCTGAGTTATAAAATTAGTCAATGCTTGCAATGGAGCCATCATCAATTGATGTAAAACCCATCTGGTACAGTTTTAAGGAAAGGAATCTGCTATCTTAACCTGGTCTGGCCTACAAGCGACTCCAGACCAACAGTAAGTCAGTCAATGCCTACTTGACCTCAGAAGAGAGATTGGACAGACTGGGGTTGGAGCAGAGGAGACTGGGGGTTCAGGGGAGTCATGGTAGTAAATGACTGAGACCTACTCAGTCATAGACAATGCTGAGTAGCTCTCAAGCCACTCAATCCAAGAAGGATTCGAAATTCTGTTTCTTTCTCCACGGATGCAGCCAGACCTTGCTGAGTTTCTCCAGCAATTCCTGTTTGTGTTTGTTTCATGTCCGCTGCAGTTCAAGGGCAACAAATGCTTCGCCTCCCATCAAAGAATTTTGTAAAAAGCCACTCTGTTCAGCTTCTTTTCTCTCTAAGCTGCTCTCGAGTGAGCCTGTCTTCATTATGGGGCCTAAGCTTTCTTGGAGTACAGTGTTGTCTCCAGCATTTGAATGTTGGTTGCATAGTGCTATTATGTCACCAGGGTTAGTTTATCGCCCTGATCTCAGAGAGAAACCTTTTTTGTGTGAAATAGCGGTTTTGCCCTGTTGTGGTTAGGAGTCACGAAGGTGTCAAGCCTCAATGTGCTCTTTGATAGACTGTGCCACAAGACATGCAGATATCCCTATCTCGTTCCCCTTGTCTGTCTTTCGGCGTTTTGTTGTGAGTCAGCAGTTAAACCCCTTCCCTGCAAACACTTGCAGATGGGTTTAAAAAAAGGCAAAGAGAGCAGTGAAAATGAGGGACTGGCACCTTTTTCAAATACTGTTTCGAGAACAGACGGTAACAAGTGTAATAAAGAATGATGTTGTGCAGAAGAGGCTATTCAGCCCATTGTGGGGCCAGTATCCAGAGGCTCTCCTTGGACTGAGTAGCCTTTCCACCCCACTATGGCTGAATGACTCTGTACTAGTCAAAAACAGCCAACTAACTATTTTAATCCCATTTTACAGCGTTTGACATGGCAAGTGCATATCTAACTACCACTTCAATGCGATGGGGGTTTCTGTCTCTCCCATTCAGATAGACAGAGAGTTCCAGATTCCCACCATCCTCTGGGTGAAAAATAATTCCCACAAATCTCCTCTCAACTTTCTACCTCTTACCTGCAATCTATGTCCTCCAGTCATTGATCCTCTGTCAAGGATGTGGGAGTGCCAGTGTTAGACTGAGGTGAACCAAGTTAAAAATCACGCAACACCAGGTTATAAACTGACAGGAAGCACTATCTTTCGGAGCACTGCCCCTTCATGTGGAGCAGGATCACAAGACACAGAATTTACAGTAAAAGATCAGTATCATTGCAACTGAAACGATATACTGAACAAACCTAGTTGCTGTTAAATCTTTCATCTTTTAGAATGAGGATGCAGGTAAACTGATATGTAAATCCCAGAACTTCTTTCAAATCAGATTCTCAAAATAACTTAAGGTTTTATTTTTTTAAAAAGTGACATCTCAGCTCAGTTGCATGACACTGTGATCTTTTGCTATAAATTCTGTCTTATGATCCTGCCCCACTAGTTACCTGATGAAGGAGCGCCGCTCCAAAAGCTAGTCCTTCCAAATAAACCTGTTGGACTATAACCTGGTGTTGTGTGATTTTTAACTCTGTCAAAGGGAAATGTTTATTCCTGTCTACCGTGTGTTTGCCCCTCCTAATTTGATGCAGCTCAGCCATTATCACCTCGTAATCTCCTCTGCTCCAGAACAACCGCATTCTGCCCCATCTCTCTTCATCACTGACACTCCCCAGGCCAGGCACCATCCTGATAAATCTCCCTCTGCACCCTCTCCAGTGCTATCACATCCCTCCCACCGTGTAGACTCCAGAACCGTGCACAATACACTAGCTGGGGTGTGAGAAGCAGTGTTTTGGAAGATTAAAGATCTGACTGAGGTTTGGGAGGGTGAAGTGACACTTTGAGCTGGGACATGAGTCATTAAAGCTCGGCAATGGGGTGGCTTTTCCCAGAGAATTGCAGGCACCTCATTAGGAAGGTTTGAGGAAGGGTTTGAATTGAAAGGAAGGTCCAGTATGTTTGAGCCACAGAGACCTTTCCTTCGGTAAAGTTGGGTGTTCTCAATCAAGACACCTTCCTCATTATTTAAACCTCACCCTACCATGGGCAATGCGGTGTCATTGAGAATGCTTTCCACAACTCAGTAAGGGGAGTTGATGGATGAATAATTTTATCGCTGGGCTGTTGATCCAGAGAGCCAGGTAATGTTCTGGGTACAAATCCCACCATGGATGGTGGAGCTTGAGTTCAATAATAAAAAGGATCTGAAATTAAGAGACTAATGATGACCATGAATTAATTGAATGGAAAAACCCATCTGGTTCACTATTTTCCTTCAGGGAGGGAAGCTGCCATCCTTACCTGGTCTGGCCTACATGTGACTCCTGACCCACAGCAATGTGGTTGACTCTTTAACTGCCCTCTGGGATGGGTAATGATGGTTACTGCAAGTTCCCATGATCTGCAATGTGTTCATGTGGTAAAGGGATCATTTTATTTTTGCCAGACCGATGTCCATATGTGGAGTTGGCTTCAAGAGACGTTCAGAGATTTATAAGGATTTTATTGGAAATGGATAGAACATAGAACAGTCCAGCACAGTGCAAGCCCTTCGGCCCTCGATGTTGCACCAGCCTTTTATTCTACTCCAAGATCAGACTAACCTATGCACCCTTTATTGTATTATCATCCAAGTGCCTATCCAAGAGTCACCTAAATGTCCCTAATGTATCTGACTCTACTCCCACGGCTGGCAGTGCATTCCACACACCCACCACTCTCTGAGTAAAGAACCTACCTCTGACATCTCCCCTAAACCTTCCTCCAATCAGCTTAAAATTATGCCCCCTCATGAGTGACATTTCTGCCCTGGGAAAAAAATCTCTGGCTATCCACTCTATCTATGCCTGTTCACCTCTATCAAGTCACCTCTCATCCTTCTTCGCTCCAATGAGATAAGCCCTAGCTCCCTCAACCTTTCTTCATAAGACATACCCTCCAGTCCTGGCAGCATCCTGGTAAATCTCCTCTGCACCCTCTCTAAAGCCTCCACATCCTTCCTATAATGAGGCCATCAGAACTGAACACAATATTCCAAGTGTGGTCCAACCAGGACTCTATAGAGCTTCAGTATTACCTTGCAACTCATAACTCAATCCCCCTGCTAATGAAAGCCAACACACCATACACTTTCTTAACAACCCTATCAACTTGGGTGGCAATTTTGAGGGATCTATGGACATGGACCCCAAGATCCCTCTGTTCCTCCACACTGCCAAGAATCCTGCCTTTAACCCTGTAATCTGCATTCAAATTCGACCTTCCAAAATGAACCACTTCACACTTTTCCAGGTTGAACTCCATCTGTCACTTCTCAGCCCAGCTCTGCATCCTGTCAATGTCCTGTTGCAACCTACAACAGCCCTCCACACTATACACAACTCCCCAACCTTTGTATCATCAGCAAACTTAATCACCTACCCTTCCACTTCCTCATCCAAGTAATTTATAAAAATCACAGACAACAGAGATCCCAGAACAGATCCCTGTGGAACACCACTGGTCACCAAGCTCCAGGCTGAATACTTTCTGTGTACCACCACCCTCTGTCTCCTATGGGCCAGCCAATTCTGTATTCAGACAGTCAGATTTCCCTATATCCCATGTCTCCTTACTTTCTGAATGAGCCTACCATGGGGAACCTTATCAAACGCCTTGCTAAAATCCATACACACCACATCCACTGCTCTACCTTCATCAATGTGTCTTGTCACATCCTCAAAGAATTCAGTCAGGTTTGTGAGGCATGACCTGCTCCTCACAAAGCCATGCTGACTATCTCTAATGAAACTATGGTTTTCCAAGTAACCATAAACCCTGCCTCTCAGAATCCTCTCCAATACTTTGCCCACCACAGACGTAAGACTGACTGCTCTGTAATTCCCAGGATTATCCTTATGCCCTTTGTTGAAAAGGGAATGACATTTGCCACTCTCCAAACATCTGGCACCTCTCCGGTGGACAGTGAGGGCACAAAGATCATCACCAAAGACACAACAATCTTTTCCCTCTCTTCTCGTAGTAACCTAGGATATATCCCGTCTGGCTCAGGGGGCTTAACTATCCTTTACATTTCTCAAAATTTTCAACACATTCTCCATCCTAACATCAACCTGTTGTAGAATATCAGACTGTTTCACGCTGTCCACTTAAACATCAAGGTCCCTCTCAGTAGTGAATACTGAGGCAAAGTATTCATTAAGGACCTCCCCTACTTCTTCCGACTCCAGGTGCAACTTCCCTCCACCATCCCTGTTCGGCCCTACCCTCACTCTTGTACCTCACATAAGTGTAGAATGCCTTAGGGTTTTCCTTAATCCTACCTGCTAAAGCTTTTTCGTGTCCCCTTCTAGCTCTCCTAAGTCCCTTCTTCAGTTCCTTCCTGGCTACCTTGGAACCCTTTGAAGCCCTGTCTTATCCTTGCCTCCTCAACCTGAAGTAAGCTTCCCTCTTCCTCTTGATTAGATGTTCTACATCCCTTGTCACCCAAGGTTCCTTCACCCTACCATCCCTTCCTTGATAAAGCTGTCCAGCACTATCAGAAAGTGCTCCCTAAACAACCTCCACATTTCTGTTGTGCATTTCCCTGAGAACATCTGTTCCCAGTTTAGGCGGCCCAGTTCCTGCCTATTGGAATTGTGATTCCCCTTCCCTCAGTTAAATACTTTCCCATACTGTCTGCTCCTGTTCCTCTCCATGAGTATAGTGAAGGTCAAGGAGTTGTGATCACTATCACCGAAACGCTCTCTCAGCGAGAGATCTGACACCTGGCCTGATTCGTTGCACCAAATCCAATATGGCCTCCCCTCCAGTTGGCCTATCTACATATTGAGTCTGGAATCCTTCCTGGACACACCTGATAAAAACTGTTCCATCCAAACTATTTGAACTAAGGAGATTCCAATCAATACAAGGGAAGTTAAAGTCACCCATGACAACAACCCTGTTACTTCTGCGCTTTTCCAAAAGATAGATTGGCACAAACAGCAGTTTGTACCTTTCTCTGTCCAAGACCCCTTTCCTTCCTTCCTCCTCTCTTTCCCACCTCCCCCCGCCTCCCCCAGCTCAACCTGCTTGGACATGTTATGATATACCCCTAGGACTAGTGAAACATGAGACCAAGTCTACTAGCCCAGAGGAGAGGACAATACACTGTCCCATAGAAGCCCGTTTGGAATTCAATCTTCTTCTTATGTTAAAAGCCATTTATGGAATCGAATAAACCCCTTTTTTTTAGCTGTCACTAAGTTCCCAAAATACCCAATTAAACAATAAGCCACACCCAGCGTGAAAACCCAATTCTTAAACACAAAGTCAAAAGATCATCTGCTCACAGTCAGCTGTGGTTCTGTACTGTTTGAACTTTAAAGGAACCTGCATTTCTAACACTGACTATCACTGGCCCCAAGACCCTGGGGAGAGCTCCCCTGTTCCTTATTAATGTGCCATGGGATCTTTGGCATTGACCTAAGTGACCAGACCATGCCTAAACCCATCTGAAAGACAGTCCCTCTATTAATGTAGCACTCCTCCAGTACAGAACTGAGGTGTCAGCCTGGATCAGGGGATTCCAGACCATGGGCTGGGGTCACCAGGGGGTCATGGCCATCCCCAGTGGGAGTCACCAGGGGGTCACAGCCATTCCCAGTAGGGGTCACGACCATCCCCAGTGGGGGTCACCACAGGGTCACAGCCATCCCCAGTGGAGGTCACCACAGGGTCATGGCCATCCCCAGTGGGGGTCACCAGGGGGTCATGGCCATCCTCAGTGGGGGTCACCGGGGGTCATGGCCATCCCCAGTGGGGGTCACCAGGAGGTCACATCCATTCCCAATGGGAGTCACCAGGGGGTCATGGCCATCCTTAGTGGGGGTCACCAGGGAGTCACAGCCATCCCCAGTGGGGTCACAGCCATCCCCAGTGGGGGGTCACCATGGGGTCATGGCCATCCCCAGTGGGGGTCACCGGGGGTCACGGCCATCCCCAGTGGGGGTCACCATACGGTCATGGCCATCCCAGTGGGGGTCATCATGGAGTCATGGCCATCCCCAGTGGGGTCACCATACGGTCATGGCCATCCCCAGTGGGGGTCACCATGGGGTCATGGCCATCCCCAGTGGGGGTCACCACACGGTCATGGCCATCCCCAGTTGGGGTCACCACGGGGTCATGGCCATCCCCAGTGGGGGTCAAGAGGTGAGATTCCGACGTTGTGCCCTAAGGCAGCAGTGGGCTGATTGGTGAGACTCCTTTTACATCCTTGGGGGTGGTTCGATGGCAGCTACACATTCATGCACACGCACACCCGAACTCTCTCAGGGCTGGGTTGGGGGGTGGGGGGTGGTGTGCACAGCCATTTCTGAGCATCACAAGTAGGTTCATGGAGGGGTGGGTGAGGACAGTTTGGGAAGCAGAGGCCTGTTGCCGCATTCCCTGCCTTAAACTCTCCAGTCAACGTCAAATAATGTGTGGCACAGTTTGGAGTGCGTGCCCTCCCTGGTTTCCCGCCCAATATGTATCCCTCACGTGTGCCCTAAAGACATCAGCTCACCCCGTCGTTATTACTGGGCTACCCATGGAATCTTGCTGTGCACAGAGCGGCCGCTGTTTGGCCTATGCTGTGAGGTTTTTATTTCCCCTGCCCACAAATCTCTGGTGAGATGATGCATCATTGGCGAGCCCAGCACTTGTCCCTATTTGCCCCTTGGTGTGCACAGCTGACTCAGGTTGAGGCGGGGGCAGTGTGGAGGGCAGTTGGGAGTCAGCCGTGGGCCTGGAGTCACGTGTAGGCTGCACCAATTGAGGAAGGCAGATTTCCCTTCCGTACAGAACTTTGGTGAAGCACATTGGAATTCTTTTTATATCGACAGTATCCGGGACGTTGAGACTTGCTTTCAGTTGGAGATTTTATGCATCGAATCGAAGTGGTGTCAGGCCAGGCTTGTAGAGTCATAGAGTGATACAGCATGGAAACAGGCCCTTCGGCCTAAACTGGTCCATGTTGGCCATGGTACCCACTCAGCTTGTTCCAATTGCCCTCGTTTGGTCCATATCCCTCTAAACCCTTCCCATCCACGAACCTATCCATATGTTTTTAAAATGTTGCTGTTGTATCCATCTCAACCACTTTCTCTGGCAACCCATTCCATACACGCACCACTTTCTGCTTGAAGAAGTTGCCCCTCAGGTCCTTCTTAAACCTTTCCCCTCTCACCTTAAACTTATGCCCTCTAGTTTTCAATTCCTCACCCCTGAGAAAAAGACTGTCAACGTTTATCCTACCTCTGCCCCTCATGGTTTTATACACCTCAGTAAGGTTACTCCTTGTTCTCCAATGTTCCGAGGAAGAAAGGCCTATCCTGGCCAACCTGTCCCCCTGTAACTCAAGCCTGGCCCAGTCACATTGGCACAGTTCTCCCTCCCCTCTAATGTTGGGCTAAATTGAGCTTTCAAGATGAGGTTTTGGCAAGGGGAGTGATAACAGAGTTGGGGGGGGGAGAAAATCAAGTGAGGTGAGGACCAATCTGAGTGAACAGGACAGGACCGAGGGCTAAACAGCCTCCTGTGTCTCTGTTTCATCTTCGAGTGCAGCGTCCTCAGAGAGGCCGCAGTAGTACGGCCTTCAAACAGTTAAAGTATTTTCTTCCACTTGTTGTTGACCCTCTTTCTGAAGTTGCTTTGTTTTTCTCTCTCTCTCTCTCTCTCTCTCTCTCTGTCCTCACCATAGCTAAACCTGGAGTGCTGCCTATCTGACCCACTCGAATTCGGAGAGCGTGGTCGACCGGCTGATGAGGAAAGATGATGGAGAAATTCGAGTCTGGTCCCTCCTTACGTCATGGAGACGCTCGCAGTCCTGTCAAGACCGAGCCGGGACGAATCAGCGACTCCCCGACTAACGAAGGAGAAGCGAAACAGGTCTCGGTCCAAGCTCCTGACTCTACCCCCGGGGACGACACTCCGACAAACAAGCAAGGCATGTCCGAGCCCGTCTCCACGGAAACCTCTTTGAGCTCCTCGGAAAGCCTGCCATTGGAGATGCCCGTCATCAGTCTGAGCCATAGTAAGTTCCCCCAGGGGATGGAGAGCCCCCAGGTTAACGGGGGGCCCAGGATGGTGCAGACCACAGAGTTGACGACTTTGCACCCCATCCCAACCCTCGTCCAGTGCTCCGACAGCAGGATGGTGCAGCTCTCTAACCACCCGGTGGGCTCCCTGCCAATTCCCACCTCTCTCCTGGCGACCCAGTACCACCCTCACAGCCTCATCAACAGGTAAGTCTGCTCTGAGAGCGAACCATTCAGCTCCGCTGGTGCCTGTTGCTGTTTGTAAATCCAATTGCTGTTAGTGACGCTCCCCATTCCTCGATCAGGACATGCTCTCAGCCTCCCAGATGGGAAGTACCCAGCATTAGTCAATGCTTAACGTTCAGAAAGAGGCCGTGTTGGCCCTCTGTGACAGCAACTTAACCAGGACCCAGGCAGTTTGCAAAATGGGCTTTAGCTACCTCAGGGTTCCTGGGAGGCATTTTCAACACAGAAAGCTAATCCAGCAGCCCTCAAACTCATCACTGCTCCTTCTCCTGAAGGTCTTTCGTTCATGTCCTTGGGCACTATCCTTCCTTTTCAAAGGAACAAATTGGATTTTTTTTATTCGTTCATTCATGGATGCGTGTGTCACCAGCTAGACCAACAATTATTGCCCAAGAGTCAACCCCATCGCTGTGGGTCTGGAGTCACATGTAGGCCAGACCAGAGGTAAGGATGGCAGTTTCCTTCCCTAAAGGACATTAGGGAAATACAGTAGATGGTTTTTTTCCAACAATCAATTCACAGTCATCTTACTTTCAAATTTTACTGAGTTCAAGTTAGATTCGAACCCAGGACCTCGGAACATTACCTGGGTCTCTGAATTAACAGTCTAGCGAGAATACTACTGGGCCATTGCCTTTCCCTTAATAAATTGCGGCATGTATTACTGAAATAACTGGATGGAGATTGGTATCCCCTCAATAAGTCACCCTTTATTTACGAGTGCATAGAATACTGGGCAGCTCGGAGTCAGGCCCTAGGCTGTCTGAATCTCCTGTTTACACATTTATTTTAAACACCTTTGTGAAGAGACTTTATTACCAACAGCATTTTTTTGAAGATTTTAACTTATTTTTCTTATCACCCTATTCTGAGATGTTAATCCGCCCTCTGATTGGCCCAGGTTAACAGACCCAATCAAGGATCTCAGAGTCAGGAAGATCCACCTGACCCTGGTTCCAATCTGTGCAGTCACTCATCCCCAGGGAAGTCGATGTGGATTGTTGGTTTGATCATCGGATTAGTAAAGCTCAGGAGTGTGGGAATGAGCTGGAGGAGGAGGGCCAGGGGAGCGAGGGTGAATATTCAGCTTGCTGTCTGTCAGTTGGGCACTCACTGAAATCCCTGGAATGGGGGCAAACTGGTGAAATCCACATTGATGCCATGGGGTTGGAGGATCCCTGGGCCCTCTCCCTCGCCACTCCCTAACCACCAGACGCTTGGAAGAAGAACGCCTCATCTTCCGCCTCAGGACCCTCCAACCCCATAGCGTCAATGTGGATTTCACCAGCTTCCTCATTTTCCCTCCCCCCACCTTATCCCAGTCCCAACCTTCCAACTTGGCACTGCCCTCATGACCTGTCCTAACTGTCCTAACCTATCTGCTCCATCCTCCTCTCTGACCTATCACCATCACACCCCACTTCCATCTACCTATCACACTCTCAGCTACCTTCCCCCCAGCCCCACCCCCCCCATTTATCTCTCCACCCCCCCCCCCCCCCCCCTCCTCGGTTCACATCCTAATTCCTGAAGACGGGCTTTTACCCAAAGTATCGATTCTCCTGCTCCTCGGATGCTGCCTGACCTGCTGCGCTTTTCCAGCACCACACTTTCGGCTCTGATCTCCAGCATTTGCAGTCCTCACTTTCACCTCAGAAGAGTAAGTGGCAACTTGACTGAAACATTTAAGATCCTGAGGGGGTCTTGGCAGAGCAAAGATTAAGAGGATGTTATCTCCAATGGGAGAATCTAGACTTCGGGGTCCCCATTTAAAACAGGGACGTGGAGAGATGTTTCCCTCAGACACACAGTGGCTCAGTGGTTAGCACTGCTGCCTCACAGCGCCAGGGACCACTGTTCGATTCCACTGTTATTGCACATTCCTCTGGGAGCTCCTGTTTCCTTCCACAGTCCAAAGATGTGCAGGTTAGCTAAATTGCCCCTAGTGTCAAGGGATGTCTAGGTTGGGTGGGTAAACCAGGGGAAATGCAGGGTTACAGGGGTAGGATGTGTCTGGGTGGGATGGGTTCTTTTGAAGGGTCAGTATGAACTCAATGGGCTGAATGGCCTGCTTCCTCGCTGTAGGGATTCTATGAGGAGGTCATTCAGCCCCTTTAGGGGCAAGAAGAGTGGAGTTGAGATGATCAGGTCAGACACGATCCCATTGAATTAAGATTCGATGGGCTGAATGGCCTCCATCAGTTGCATCCTCTTAAACAGTATTGTCATTGTCATGAAATCAAGTCCGATGGTTATGTGTACAATATGATGCCGCTGTAATAGGGATTATATTGTATCCTTTATAATTCAGGCAATTTGTCTGGAGCCAGTAACAGGTTGGATGGCAACTGGACAGAGGTGATGTAGTCAGGGTAGGTTAGAGAGCAAGTTTCTTTTTAATTTTGTAATCTGATTACAGACCCAGATTGAGAATTTTCCTTAAGTACCATGGTTTATTTCTCGGGAGAGCTAGTGTGTGATGGCACCGAAACCCATTGATCCTTCCAGGTTAAGAGTATTATCAGTGCGGAGCCATTTGGCATTAAATATTCAATTTCACCGTTGGCACCAACCCACCAGCAGATGGGCACAACAGTTTCCATTATCGGGACTCGTAGAAAGTCGCAATCCAACTGAAGGTTGGAGATAACTATTCACAAATTTTACTTTTGCATTCATTGCACGTCGTCATTGTTTCTTTTTTGAGACACCTCAAACGTAATTTCCTTTCGGCTTGGCGGATATTTACTGGCATCCATTACCTCACGAAAGGAAAATGCAACAAGACTCGAGTGATACCAATATGAAAGTGTGGGCTTCTGTGTCAGAGAATTGCCAGAATTGACGCAGAAGAACAGGCATAGGATCAGGAGGAGTCCATTCAGCCCCTCTAGCCAGTTCCACGTAATCGTTTCATATCTGATCAGACAGTATCAAGGGCTGACCTACTGACTTGGGGTTTGGAGGAGGTGATAGTTGGTTGGAAGAAGGGAAAATGTAAAGGAAATGGCAAACTGAGGTCCTTTTGTGAAACCGGAGTGAGTTCAGTAGGTCTTATTGCCTCCGAATACAGTGGAAACACAGTCTGCTCAGAGGAATGAGGAAGGTCGGTGGGTCAGCGCTGGCGGTGGAACTCATTGAAATAGAGAGGCCGAAGGTTTCAAAAGAGAAAGCGAGAACCGAAAGGGGTTAAAGACAGACAGAATGATCAGACATCCTGTTCTGTTTTAGGACCTTGAGAGAGTTTCCAGAAGAATTCGGGCTCAATTCTTGAGTGGACTCCACCTTCTCACAGAGGTAAAGGAAAAGGGCAGCACCCAGGGACATCCCAAAATACTTTTGAAGAGTGGGAAAAGCAGCAGAGCAATTTGTGCACAGCAAGATCCCACAACCAGTAACGTATTTGTTAATAGCGATGGGTGCTGATTGAGAGAAAGTTTATTGGTCGGGCCACAAGTGACGACTTTCCCACTACTCCACGGACTAGTCCTCCCTAGTTACCTCACTGAGTTCCCAATCTCCAGGGTAGGATTTAAAAAGCACAACTCTGCAGCTGACACCGAGCGGGGAAGTGAGGATAATAATAGTGCCGAAGGATTCGTGTTTTGTGTGAGGTCCACGCGGTTGTCAGGATTTTTTTTCTTTTTTTCTTTTAACCCCCACACTCCCGCCTAACTGCGGTAGTGCTTATTATTTTCCCCAGCATCCATGGTGTGTGTGTGCAGGTGTGAGACACAGTGAGAGACACGAGGTGCACGAATCTTTATTCAATTTCCACCACCAGGAAGATAGGAAAACACCCGAGTGGCCAGTGACAAGCACCGCCCTTCACATCAAAGGGCAATGCTGTGTGATCAAAACAGTGAAGGGGAGGGTAGGGACTAAATCAAAATAGAGTTGGAGGGGGAGATAATGGGTCGCCGAGTTTTATAACGTAGAGACGGTGAACGCTACTGGCTTTCCGAAAGTGAACTGGGTGAAGCAGACACTTTGTAAGGGAGTGGGGGAGCTGGATGTTTCAGGGGAGTTTATAGAACCACACAAATTGGCTTACTTCACCAGCAGAAGCTTCGATATTGACAAGTGCATAAATAGTAATGATTTCTGGGAGCCGGTGGAGATGCTGATGAATTGGAAAAGGCTTGGGGCAGTGATTTAGATTTCCGTGACATATGAATAGACAATGATCGAGGAACGTGAGTGGGCCATTCAGCCTGCTCCACTATTCTGTACAATTGTGGCTGATCTCCACTCAACTCCACTTCCCAGTCCGCTCCCTGTAACCCTTTCACACGTTGCTACTTAAACAGTGGTGGCGCGGTGGCTCAGTGGTCTGCACTGCTGCTTCACAGTACCAGCGTCCCAGGTTCGATTCCAGCCTTGGGTCACTGTCTGTGTGGTGTTTGCATATTCTCCCCGTGTCTGTGTGGGTTTCCTCCCAGAGTCCACAAGATGTGTAGGTTGTGAATTGGCCATGCTAAATTGCCCATAATGTTAGGTGCATTAGTCAGAGGTAAGTGGAGAGAAATAGGTCTGGGTGGCTTACTCTTCGGAGGGTTCAATGTGAAATTGTTGGGATGTTCCACACTGTAGGGAACCTAACTAACTAATTATGTGTCTACCTCCTTTAAATATGCTCAGTGTCCTAACCTGGGTTCATATCTAACCCATCCCAATTGGCTACTGATTGAACTTTTTAAAAGTCTCAGTGCTAGAACATAGACCATTACAGCGCGGTACAGGCCCTTCGGCCCGCAATGTTGCACCGACCTGTGGAACCAATCTGAAGCCCATCTAACCGACACTATTCCATTCTCATCCATATGTTTATCCAATGACCATTTAAATGCCCTTAAACGTTGACAAGTCTACAGTGCGTTCCATGCCCCTACTACTCTCAGAGTAAAGAAACTACCTCTGACATCTTTCCTAGATCTATCACCCCTCAATTTAAAGCTGTGTCCCCTGGTGCTAGTTGGTTGAATGACGCTTCACTTCAGAACAGGGTGACAGGAGGACATTAACTAGCAGCTGATTGGAAATGCGGGAGGTAGCCTGAGAGATGTCACAGCAAAGAGGAAGGCCATTCGGCCTATCAGTCCAGGCTAGCTCTCTGGAACCCAGTCAGTCCCATTTTCCAGCTCAGTCCCTGCCAAGTGCCCATCTCATTTACCTCCTGGATCATTGGTTCTGCTTCCAAAACCTTTTCCACTCATTCTGAACAAAAAAACCTTCCTCACGTTCACCCTCTTGCCCAGAACCTGAAATCTGCATCCTATGATCTGTCCAGCCTCAGCTAACGGGAAATAATTTTACCTCTCAACCTTTATCGAAGCCTCTCATCGTTTTGCAAGAATCTCAAATCTCCTTCAAGTCTGAGCCCTTTCCAGCCCAAACTTGCCGCTGGAATTCCTCATCCTTGAAACCACTCTGGTTAATCTTCCTCTGAAAGGGAGTGCAGAGACCAGAACTGAACCGCAGCACTCGGCCACATTGGAGCTGCTGATACACACCAGTGCGTCCTCGCTGGTCTTTGTACACTGTCCCTCTATTTGTGGAGACATGATCCCATCTGCTTTGTGAGCCACTCCCTGACTATATCCTGCCATGCTCACACTTCGTTGCACATCAATCCCCGGGTTGTTCTGTTCCCTCACACTCCTGTTCGGCCCAAAATGCAGAATCCCTGCAGTGCGTAAGCAGGCCATTTGGCCCATCACGCCCCACACCAAACCTCCAAAGAGCATTCCACCCAAACTCACCCCTCTACGCTATCCCTGCATTCCCCATGGCTAACCCACTCCCTACCCTAGATTTATCCCTGAATAATGCACCTAACCTGCACATCTCTGGACACTATGGGTAATTTAGCATGGCCAATCCACCCTAACCTGCACATCCCTGAACACTATGGGTAATTTAGCATGGCCAATCCACCCTAACCTACACATCCCTGAACACTATGGGTAATTTAGCACGGCCAATCCACCCTAACCTACATATCTTTGGACTGTGGGAGGATACCCACACAGACACGGGGAGAATGTGCAAACTCCACACAGACAGTTACCCGAGGTGGGAATCAAACCCGGGTCCCCTGGCGCTGTGAGGCTGCGGTGCTGACCGCTGAGCTGTTCCAATATATTTAAGGCAATGTCACAACTTTCCCTACTTAAAGTGACACGTGACTTTGTTGAAAGGGACTCAGCTGTCCTTGTGTCGCAGCAGCTTCCCTGACTTCCACTCTCCCGAAGTTCACTACCATTCAGTAACGAAAAGGAAGGGTGCGCTGGCTGAGTTTGGAGAGAAGGAAGAGAAGCGAGGAGAACACAGGAATAGGCCATTCAGCCCTTCGACCCTGCTCTGCCATCCAATACGATCATGGGTGAACTAATTGTGGTCTCACCTCCCCCATCATGTCTGCCTTGACTAGCTAATATCAAAGTGACTTCCATTCTGGATCACATTCACTGACCCAGCCTTTACTGCTTTCTGGGGAAGAGTAATCAGGGATGATGCTTTCTGAGAGGTTTGATCATTTGGGCTCCATTTCCCCTTCCTAAGAGGACTTGTTCATAGGATAGAATCCCTACAGTGTGGAAACAGGCCCTTCGGCCCAACAAGTCCACACCGACCCTCCGAAGAGTAACCCACCCAGACCCATTCCCTTATATTTACCCCTGACTAATGCCCCTAACTTACACATCCCTGAACACTGAGCAATTTATCACAATGAATCCACCCTGACCGGCACATCTTTGGACTGTGGGAGGAAACCCATGCAGACACGGGGAGAATGTGCAAACTCCACACAGACAGTCACCTGAGGCTGGAATCGAACCCAGGTCCCTGGCGCTGTGAGGCAGCAGTGCTAACCATCTGCCTCCTCCTCATAGACTGACCTGATAGCAAAGCATGTAGAGGCCTTGTCAAATGTTAAAGATGTTAGACATGGTTATATCTTAGTAGAAGTGGAGTAGACCCCTTGCATCTGCTCCAACATTCAGAAAGATCCTGGCTATTCTGCTTCTTTTACAATCCTTGTGACCTTTGACCTTTCAGTCCAGGCACATTTAGAAACTGTGGGCAGTGTGAGTTAGGGAGTGTGTGCTTGGATGGTTTCACTGTAACTAAATACACAATGGACTAAGGCCAGACTCGATTCTCTCTGGTAAAGGGGAATCCTGCAGCTTTCCTCCAGGGGTCATTTGCAAAGTGGTCGATTAAGGTCGAGGAAACTGAGGCAAGGGAGCGGGATTCTGAGGGGTTGGGATTCGGGGAGGTAGGTGCCTGCTCCTATTTTAGCTGCCATCTGCCACCTTCCTGCTGTCCCCCAAATCGGCCGGTTTCCACCATGGTGGAGGTGGGGCTAGGGGGTGATTGGGGGGTGGGAGTGGGGATATTGGGAGGGTTGGAGTGGGTTGTAAAGGGGGATGGGGTGGGAGTGGGTTTGGTAGTGGGGGAGTGGGGTTGGGGAGTAGGGGGAGGGGGGTTGGCGGAGAGTGGGGGGTTTGGGAGGTTGGGAGATGGGAGTGGGGTTGGGGAGAAGGGGGAGTGGGGTTGGCGGACAGTGGGGGGTATGGGAGATTGGGAGGCGGGAGTGGGCTTGGGGAGAAGGAGGAGTGGGGTTGGCGGAGAGTGAGGGTTATAGGAGATTGGGAGGCGGGAGTGGGGTTGGGGAGAGTGGAGGGTGGGGGGATTGGTGGGGTGGGGTGGGGAGCATTGAGGGGGTAAGTGGGGTCTTGGGGAGGTAGGTTCGTGGGGGAGGTTGAAATTAAGAGCATGGGTCAGCTCTCTCTGGAATGATGAGGAGATGCCGATGTTTGACTCGGGTCGGACAACGTTTAAAAATCACAGGTTATTGTCCAACGGGTTTATTTGGAAGCACTTCCTTGGGTTTTGGGTTTTGTGCCTGAGATGGATCTCGAATTGAGCTTTACAAGTAGGAAGTATTGGGATTCCATCTGGGGAGAGGGGCGATTTACTCCAGGCCCTGCTGCTACTTCACAGGATTAGAAGGAGGTGACCATTCAGCCCCTTTGAACCCGCGTGGGTGTTCCATGAGACCAGGGTTGAGCTCTATCTCTCCTCCTGTTTCCAACCCTTTGCTCCACAGGCCTTCGTAAACTTGGCCAGCAAACGTCGCTGGAGCAGTGGCTGAGTCCCATGGAAGACCATGCAGTACCTCAACTTGCACGGCTGAAAGCCCAGCCAAGCCTGTCTCAGGCCGTCTTGCAATGGGTGACCTGAGCACTGCCTGAGCGTCTTTTTGTTGCTGTAAACGCCTTATTTTCTACCCATCAGAAAACGTCAATGGAGAGAGCAGCAAGGAACGCGGCAGGCTAGCACACAGGCCCAGCAGGTAATCAGGAACGCTAATGGAATATTGGCCCCCATTCCAAGAGGGTTGGAGTATAAGAGTAGGGATGCCTTACTACAACTGCACAAGGAGCTGGGGAGACCACATCTGCAGGAGTTTTGCTCCCCTTATTCAAGGGAAGATATGATTTCATTGGAGGAAGCTCAGAGAAATTTCACTTGAGTGACCCCTGGGATGGAGGGATTATTTTGGGGGCAGAAGCTAAACAGGTTGGGACTCTACTCACTGGAGTTTAGAAGGATGAGAGAGCAGGGAAGGGGATGTGAGGAATTTTGGATCAGGTCAAATGGAATAGCAGGCTTGAGGGGCCGAATGGCTTACTCCTGTTCCCATTCCTTGTGATCCTACAGCATTAGGCTCAGAAACAAGGCAAACATATCTACAAATACAAAGGGACTATTGACACTGCTGTAGCAACCAAAGAGTTAGAGCTAAGGGCAACACTTTGGCTAAGCGTTTCCAGTCAGTCAAACCCAGTTAATTTATGCAACAGCATCTGTTTAATTTGAAAGGAAAACTGCAGCAGAGGCTCACTATAAAAACCAGGAAAACGCAGCGAGCAGAGAATAATTCAACAAAACTGGAAACAGTGGCAAACTCTCCACCTGGTACAAAGGAAGGTGGTGGCTGTTGGAGATCAGTCATCTCAGTTCCAGGACACCTCCTGCTGGAGTTCCTCATGGCTCAACCATCTTCAGCTGCTTCGTCAATGACCTTCCCTCCATCACAAGGTCAGAAGTGGGGATGTTGGCCGATGAGTCTTCAGCACCATTTGTGGGACTTCAGGTACTGGGGCAGCCCGTATCCAACAGCCACGAGACTTGGACAGTATCCAGGCTTGGGCTGACAAGTGGCAAGTGATTGTCGCGCCACGGTTGTGCCAGGTCATGACCATCTCCAACAAGAGACAACCTGACCATTGCCCCTGGGCACCAATGACAGTACGTACCATCATTGAATCCCACACTCGTGAATGGGATTGGTGGAGACGGTGATGACAGCTGAGAGCCAGTGGTCTGCTGCTCTGAATCAGGAACAGGTCTGTTTTTCAGCCCCACCCTCCCAGATGGGATAGTAACTCTGAAGGAAATGTGAAACAATTTGCCCTTGGTATTGTAGGCCTATCATGGAACATGTACTGCAACTATTAAGAGTAGTACAGGTGAACAATTTTGTGGAAGATTCTGAGTTTGAGCTCTTTAGACTGGTTGAGGAGAAGCCAATGTTCAGAACTATCTTCGTTCTAAGACTTCAAATGTGCACCATTTATGATATATAAATACTATCTACTGCTATATAGTAATTGCTGATAGTCTAGGCTCTGCTTTGTGGTTACATTAGGTAAGGAATAATCTATCTTTGTGTGTTTTAGATTAGATTAGATTCCCTACAGTATGGGAACAGGCCCTTCGGCCCAACAAGTCCAAACCGACCCTCTGAAGAGAAACCAACCCAGACCCATTCCCCATATTTACCCCTGACTAATGCACGTAACACTATGGGCAGTTTAGCGTGGCCCGTTCACCCTAATCTGCACATCTTTGGACTGTGGGAGGAAACCGGAGCACCCGGAGGAAACCCACACAGACACGGGGAGAATGTGCAAACTCCACACAGAGAGTCGCCCGAGGCTGGAATCAAACCTGGGTCCCTGGTGCTGTGAGGGCATGTGCATGTCAATCTTAACCAGTACACTGTAGAATGAGTGTATTATATCCTGCTGTAGTTTCGGCTAACACCATCCATACTGTACTGTTTACACACATGCATGTGCTGCTGTGAGACATCATTACAGGGTGGCACCGGGAGCCTGATGCCTTTATAATGACAGCACCCAACAGTGGAACGTGTTGTCTCGAGACAGGTTTATTGCACTTTTGTGTAACTTTCGACTCGAAATGTTTCGTATGTTTACGATTTTTATGAATAAAACATCTTTTTAGGGGTGAAAGGGTGACGGTGGGGGGAAGGGAACAGAGTGTAACACTTGCAGCTTCTGTGTATGCAGGTCCCACTATCCAAGGCTGCAGTGAGACCTCGGTGGAAATGTGAACCTTGGAATATTAAGAGTAGAGTTAGTATTCTGTCGAGGTGCTGGAAAAGCACAACAGGTCAGGCAGCATCCGAGGAGCAGGAAAATCGAGTCCCTCATTCCCAATGAAGGGCTTTTACCTGAAACGTTGATTTTCCTGCTCCTCGGATGCTGCCTGACCTGCTGTGCTTTTCCAGCACCACTCTAATCTAGACTCTGATCTCCAGCATCTGCAGTACCCACTTTCGCTTAGTATTCTGTCTGCCTCTCTCTCAAAGTTTGCAGTCAATAGGGGACTTAATGGGGTGGGGGGTGGGGGGGCGGGGGAGCAAGAAGCAAGGAGCTTAGCCTGTGACCTGATCAGTTAAAGATGCAGGGTCACCATGGCAACATGCATTATCGTCCTTACTGACTTATCTCAACCTTAATTTCATCATCTGCTTCAAGTGGTGTTCTTCTGCCAGTTGAATACAATATCCTTTCACGATGCGGACTGTCGTGTCTATTATAGGAACTTTATTTTTTTTTCATAAGATTACAAGGGTGTCTCATTCTGCAGGATAGAGCTGTACAAACAGTTGTAGCTGCAGAAGCCAGAAGGGAGGGAGAGAAAACAGCAAAACTTGCAAATAATGCAATTTGTCATGTGCTTCAGTCTAACCAGTACATCCATATCCAAGTGTTGCTGTTTTACTGTGGAAATGCAGTGATGTCTGATGTCTGCCCAGGCTGAGGAAGTTTTGTTTTTGTTCTTTATTGGGTTTGAAGCACATCTTCCAATGTTTTATGTGGCATAAAATGATTCATAAAGCAGGCACGGCTTTACTTGAAGGGTTCACTGGACAGAATTCAAACAAATGTGGGCTGGCTTGACTAAAGGTACCAGAGTGGCCCAGACACTAGATGAGAATTGCAAACCCCTTTAGTCTGTTATCAGAGAGGCGCTGATGTTACCACAGACGCGCAGGGACATCTGTTAGACTCGGGATTGCAAGATGCCGGGTTGGAATCGATAACACAGCATGCATCAACTCCAGTCTCTCTCTTCAATTGGAGTGGTTTTTGAATATTTTTTAAAATTTGGCTGTTAGCCAAGAAGGTAGAAGCCAGCGCAGGAGCCCCCCCCAAAAGAGTTGACATCGATGGAGGAAACGGCAGAGAGTTCAATTTTGCTACTTGTTTTTAAAAAGGGGACTAGGGAGGTGAGCAAGCGGGTCAGGCAGAGGGGAAAGGAGGAGGTGGAAAATTGGCAAGAGGAAAGGGGGGGGGAGAGGCGAGGCGAGAGAGATGAAAGAGCAAGACAGACACAGCAATGAAAAGGAGGGGAACAGGTGAAGCTGACAGCAGGAAGCGAAAGACGCAAGATGAAGAAGGAGAAGGAAATTGAGGGAGATGAAAGGTGGACAATTAAACTAAATGTCGCAGAAGAGAGATAGAAAATGATAGGATAACGGAAGGAATATTTAATCTAAAATATAAACTATAGTGGCTTTAAATTGACTCATTAGATAGAGGAATCATACAATGCCATTTATTAGTGAGGTCATAGATGTCATTTGGGTTTGAATTGAACGTGGTATTAAGAGGAACTCATAGATATTTTCTGATACTATTAATTGTTTCTCACACATGGCATGGCATGGTCTATTATCATAACAGCAGGGAGCAATGCAAATTGAATTTACAGTCAATCTTGTCTTGGATGGAGGATCGGTATTGTTTTTTCACTGACAGGCTGTACAGATCAGTTGGAGCAGAAATATGACTGTAGGCAGTCAGTCTCAATCTGTAAGCTTTATTTCTCTCTGTCTTTCTCTCTCCCCCGACTGTCTCTACCCCGGTCTGTCTCTCCCCCTGTCTGTCTCTCGCTCTCTCTGTCTCTCCCCCTGTTTGTCTCTCCCCTGGTCTGTATCTCGCTCTCTCTCTGCCTCTCCCCCTGTCTGCCTCTCCCCCTGTCTGCCTCTCCCCCTGTCTGTCTCTGTCCCTGTCTGTCTCTTGCTCTCTCTCTGTCTCTTCCCCTGTCTGTCTCTCGCTCTCTCTCTGCCTCTCCCCCTGTCTGTCTCTCATTCTCTCTCTGTCTCTCCCCCTGTCTGTCTCTCCCCCTGTCTGTCTCTCATTCTCTCTCTGTCTCTCCCCCTGTCTGTCTCTCATTCTCTCTCTGTCTCTCCCCCTGTCTGTCTCTCCCCCTGACTGTCTCTCATTCTCTCTCTGTCTCTCCCCCTGTCTGTCTCTCATTCTCTCTCTGTCTCTCCCCCTGTCTGTCTCTCATTCTCTCTCTGTCTCTCCCCCTGTCTGTCTCTCGCCCTCTCTCTGTCTCTCCCCCTGTCTGTCTCTCATTCTCTCTCTGTCTCTCCCCCTGTCTGTCTCTCATTCTCTCTCTGTCTCTCCCCCTGTCTGTCTCTCCCCCTGTCTGTCTCTCCCCCGTCTGTCTCTCCCCCTGTCTGTCTCTCCCCCTGTCTGTCTCTCTCCCTGTCTGTCTCTCCCCCTGTCTGTCTCTCGCCCTCTCTCTGTCTCTCCCCCTGTCTGTCTCTCATTCTCTCTCTGTCTCTCCCCCTGTCTGTCTCTCATTCTCTCTCTGTCTCTCCCCCTGTCTGTCTCTTGCTCTCTCTCTGTCTCTCCCCCTGTCTGTCTCTCCCCCTGTCTGTCTCTCATTCTCTCTCTGTCTCTCCCCCTGTCTGTCTCTCCCCCATCTGTCTCTCCCCCTGTCTGTCTCTCATTCTCTCTCTGTCTCTCCCCCTGTCTGTCTCTTGCTCTCTCTCTGTCTCTCCCCCTGTCTGTCTCTTGCTCTCTCTCTGTCTCTCCCCCGTCTGTCTCTTCCCCTGTCTGTCTCTCATTCTCTCTCTGTCTCTCCCCCTGTCTGTCTCTTGCTCTCTCTCTGTCTCTCCCCCTGTCTGTCTCTCCCCCTGTCTGTCTCTCATTCTCTCTCTGTCTCTCCCCCTGTCTGTCTCTCCCCCTGTCTGTCTCTCTCCCTGTCTGTCTCTCCCCTTGTCTGTCTCTCTCCCTGTCTGTCTCTCCCCCTGTCTGTCTCTTGCTCTCTCTCTGTCTCTCCCCCTATCTGTCTCTCCCCCTGTCTGTCTCTCCCCCTGTCTGTCTCTCTCTAAAGCTAGATTCATGCCCTGCTTCACCTGTATGCATCCTTTCGAAAATGGAAATTGGTGCAGGACCAGACAAAATGGCCAGTTATTTAACTGTGGGAGCCTTCCCTTTGGAGACTAAGCTTGTTCCTGTCACAAAACCCAGTAAAAAACCAACAGGGAGATATTTCTTTACGCATGGAGCTGTTACGGTTCTGTAAGGCAATATCTGACAGAGAGGGAGGAACTGATTCAGAGTCATATAGCACGGAAACAGAACCTTCAGTTCAGCCTTGAAATTGGAGTCAAGGTAGATAGGGCAGTGAAGAAGGCATTTGATAAGTTTTCCTTTATTGGTCAGCACATTGAGTACAGGAGTTGGGAGGTCATGTTGTGGCTGTACAGGACATTGGTTAGGCCACTGTTGGAATATCGTGTGCAATTCTGGTCTCCTTCCTACCGCAGGACACTGTGAAACTTGAAAGGGTTCAGAAAAGATTTACAAGGGTGTTGCCAGGGGTTGGAGGGTTTGAGCTATAGGGAGAGGCTGAATAGGCTGGGGCTGTTTTCCCTGGAGCATCGGAGACTGAGGTTTATAAGATTATGAGGGGAATGGATAGTGTAAATAGACAAGGCATTTTCCCTAGGGTGGGAGGAGTCCAGAAGTAGAGGGCATAGGTTTAGGATGAGAGGGGAAAGATATAAAAGGGACCTACGGGGCAACTTTTTCTGCAGAGGGTGGTGCGTGTATGGAATGAGCTGCCAGAGGAAGTGGTGGAGGCTGGTACAATTGCAACATTTAAATGGCATCTGGCTGGGTACATGAATAGGAAGGGTTTGGGGGGATATGGGCCAAATGCAGACAAATGGGACTAGGCAAGGTTGTGATATTTGGTCGGCATGGACGAGTTGGACCAAAGGGTCTGTTTCCGTGATGGACATCTCCATGATTCATTGATGCTGTCCTGGTTTCCCAAGTCAATCTAGCCCCAGTTCCCTGCATCTGGCCCATATCTTTCTAAACCTTCCTATTCATATACCTGTCCAAATGTCGTTTTTTTTTTTGTTGTTCAGTGTGAACTTTGAAAAGGGAATTGGGTAAACAGTTGAAGAAGAAAAGTGTTGAGGAGCGATAGGGAATGAGCAAAGAGTGGGGCTAATTAGAAAATGCTCTCATGGGGCTGGCACAGACCCTAATGGGCTGAATGGCCTGTGTCTGTGCAGCTTGGTTCTAGAACATCTGGACATGGACTTTCCAGTTGGGAAACGCTGATGGACATTTATCCTTCCACAGCAAAGGCATATTGAGGCCAGACTATCGACATCCTGGGGGCTACCCTTGAGCAGAAACTGGATTGGATCAGCCGTATAAATACAGTCTACCGGGTCAGTAGCTCCCCTCCTGACTCCTCAAGGCCTGTCGCCATCTTTAAGTCACAAGTCAGGAGCGTGACAGAATACTCCCCACTTGCCCTGGATGGGTTAGCTCCAACAATGCTCAAGAAATTGGCATCATCCGGGGCAAAGCAGTAACCACTTGCTTGGCACAATCTCCACCAAGTCACTCAGTAGCAGCAGTGGGTACTTGTTACAAGGTGCATTGCAGAAATTCCCCAAAGATCCTCAGACAGCACTTTCCAAATCCATGACCTTTGCCAATTCAGAGGGCAAGATACATGGGAACACGCCCCCCTGCAAGTTCCCCTCCGAGTCCCTCCCCATCCTGACTTGGAAAAGTATCACCGTTCCTTCACTGTCGCTAGGTCAAAATCCAGCAATTCCCTCCCTCAGGGCATTGTGGGTCAACCCACAGCGCATGGACTGCAGTGGTTCAAGAAGGCAGCTCACCCCCACCTTCTCAAGGGGCAACTAGGGACGGGGCAATAAATACTGGGCCCAGCCCACGATAGCCACGTTCCAGGCATGAATTGATTTAAAAGAATACTCCCTTTATAGAAATTGAAGGGAAGATTATGACGTGCTATAACTGATAAGATTTGTACTTGGGGACACCTTAAATCTCTGCCTTCATGAATTAGCTGATACAAATTACATAGAACTTGCAGCAAGGAAATAGACCATTCTGGATAGTTTTGTTAACCTGTTTTGCCACTTCTCCCCACGTGAGGGTGGGAGGACTGCAGGTGTATCTGTTACTCGACTCAATTGGCTGCTGACTTTGTAAAATGAAGGCTTTGTTGCGTAGCTATGTTCACTTGTGTCTAATTGGAGTGAGGGAGCCTGTCCCACGTAATGTTTGTTTGTCAATCCATTTATCATGAAATATGGAGGTGCTGGAAATCTGAAACAAAACATAAAGTGCTGGAGAAACTCAGCAGGTCTGGCAGCAGCTGTGGAGAGAGAAAGCAGAGTTAACATTTCGAGTCCAGTGACTCTTCTTCAGCACTGATAGTAGCTTGGAAAAGGCGATAGACAAGCTGAAAACAGGGGGTTGGGGAGGAAGAAGTGAGTGGATAAGGGAACATGGAGCTCCGAAAAAGTTAGGCAGATGAAGGGATGGTTGATGGTCACCCAGTGAGAAAGTGAGGCTAATGATGTGGGGGAATGAGTCGTTGGAAATGGGTTGGCTATGCTGAAAGCAGACCATGTCATTACAGGGCCTGGGGTGTGGGGTGGTAGGTAAAAGACATGGAGTAAGACGTTCAGATTCGAAAATTATTGTTGAGTCCTAGAGGTTGCGGGGGTGCCCAAGAGGAAAATGAGATGTTCTTCCAGCTCAGGCTGGGCTTCACTGGAGCACTGCAGCAAGCCCGAGATGGAGATTTTGGCCATTTACCCGGCTGCAAGATATGGGGTTGATGCATGGAGGAGGAACTGAGAAAGCAGATTTGATGTCAGTCGTTGAACTTGAGAGGTTAGGTGGGAGACAGCGAGGTCTGCAGATGTTGGAGGTCAGAGTTGAGAGAGTGTTGCTGGAAAAGCTCCTGTTCCTCTGATGCTGCCTGACCTGCTGTGCTTTTCCAGCAACATACTCTAAACTCGAGAGGTTAGATTGCCTATCCCTGTTCCTGCTTCTTATGATTGTAATTTGTACAATTTAATTACACAAAGTGTTGGTTCTTGGATGACATCGCTCCCCCACCACCAAGCTGTTTCTATACTAATGTAACGAATCATTGGGAAAGGCAGGGTGTAACGTAATACCAAGGGATGGTTGATGCACTGAGATACTGCTTTCTGCTAATCTTTATGGAGCCCGTGGACAAACCTCCAGAATTATTCTCTTTTTAATTAAATGAAAACTAAAACGCATAATGCTAAGATGATTTATGTAGGCGGATTGCCAACAGAAACTGAAGAGTGAAGAGTTAGCAGGAATCACCACACGATGATGGTTCCTGCTAACTTGCTCAGTGTTAACCATGTGAGACCAACAGAGGCCTAGATCAGGCGATATTTCCAGCATTCAGTGAGGTCGTGGCTGACTTTCCATCATTCCATCCCTTCTCTGAAAAAAAGAAGGATTTGTTTACACGATGTGGATGTTCTGGGTCAGCATTTCTCTCCCACCCCTCTGGAGGAAGTCACAGTGAGCTGCCAGACAGTAGTGGGGAGATCCAGGATCTTCACCCAGCCGGGGACGCACATTTCAGGAGCACCAGCAATGCACCTCCACCCGGGCCATTATCGGTGGTCTCTGTTACACATGTCCGTCTAGGTGGTAGAGGTTGTAGGTTTGGAAGGCGCTGTTGAAGGAGCCTTGGTAAACCTCTGCAGCTCACCTTGTGGTTGGTGCACACTGCTCCCGCTGGGTAGGAGCAGAGGAGGAAGTGAATGTTTCTGTGATTGGAGTCAGGTCTCATAATCTCTTCTGTTTCGATTCTAGTGCATATATCGGAGCAGCCAGCACTTTCGGCATGTTCCCAGCGAACAGGATCAAGAGAAGACTTTCGAGCCATTATGAAATGGAGGTGCACGATGGTAGGTTATTGGCCTCTGTCCACATTGGGCGTGCAATGCCATGACTGTCCCGGCCTGGGCTTTATTGGGAGGAATGGTTGTGGACTGGCCCCACCAAGATATTGGGTTCATCCCTGAAGTTCCGCGTGTTGGGAATTGTGCACGATAACAGCTCGGAGTGCCAGGGAAGGCACATGCAGTTGACAATCGAATAAACCTCACCTTTCAATATGGTGGGCACGTGCTCATATTCCCGGGTGGACATAGATCCCTATTGGAATGGGCCGTGTGATAGTGGGGAGGCTAAAGGTCCAGGAATCAGCGATGGTCATAGAGTCCTACAGCATGGAAACAGACCCTTCGGCCCAACCAGTCCATGCTGACCATCATCCCCAAACTAAACCAGTCCCACC
>NC_092784.1:54252156-54256005 GCF_047496795.1 Chiloscyllium punctatum
ACACACACACACACTCCGCACCCCCCCCCACACACACAATCCACTCCCCCCCACACACAACCCACCCCTCCACACACAACCCTCCCCCCCACACACAACCCACCCCCCCCACACACAACCCACCCCTCCACACACAACCCTCCCCCCCACACACAATCCACCACCCCCACACACAAACACTCCACCCCAACAAACACTCCACCCCACACACACACACTCCACCCCCCACACTCCACTCCCTCCACCCCCCCACACACACACCCACACACTCCGCACCCCCCCACACACACACACTCCGCACCCCCCCACACACACACTCCACCCCCCCACACACACACACTCCACTCCCTCCACACCCACACACTCCGCACCCCCCCCACACACACACACACACTCCGCACCCCCCCACACACACACACACACTCCGCATCCCCCCACACACACACACACACTCCGCACCCCCCCCACACACACACACACACTCCGCATCCCCCCCCACACACACACACACTCCGCACCCCCCCACACACACACACACACTCCGCACCCCCCCACACACACACACACACTCCGCACCCCCCCCACACACACAATCCACTCCCCCCCACACACAACCCACCCCCCCCCACACACAACCCTCCCCCCCACACACAACCCACCCCCCCCACACACAACCCTCCCCCCCACACACAATCCACCACCCCCACACACACACACTCCACCCCCCACACTCCACTCCCTCCACCCCCCCACACACACACCCACACACTCCGCACCCCCCCACACACACACTCCGCACCCCCCCCACACACACACTCCACCCCCCCCACACACACATCCAACCCCCCACACACACACATTCCACCCCCTCACACACACTACTCCCTCCACACCCACACACTGCGCACCCCCCCCACACACACACACACACACACTCCGCACCCCCCCACACACACAATCCACTCCCCCCCCACACACAATCCACCCCACACACACAACCCACCACCCCCACACACAAACACTCCACCCCCCACACACACACACACTCCACCCCACCCCACACACACACACACTCCACTCCCCCCACACACACACACTCCGCACCCCCCCACACACACACACTCGACACCCCCCCCACACACACACACACACTCCACCCCCCCCACACACACACACTCCACCCCCCCCACACACACACTCTACTCCCCCCCCCACACACACACACACACACTCGACACCCCCCACACACGCACACACTCCACTCCCTCCACACCCACACACTCCGCACCCCCACACACACACACACTCCGCACCCCCCCACACACACACACTCTACTCCCCCCACACACACACACACTCCACCCCCCCCCCCCCCCCCCCCCCCCACCACACACACTCCACCCCCCCCACACACACTCTACTCCCCCACACACACACACAGACTCTACTCCCCCCCCCACACACACACACACACACACACACTCCACCCCCCCACACACACACACACTCCACCCCCCCCCACACACACACACTCCGCACCCCCCCCCACACACACTCCACCTCCCCCCACCCACACACACACTCGACAGCCCTCCACACACACACACACTCCACCACCCCACACACACATACACTCCACTCTCCCCACACACACACTCCACCCCCCCCCACACACACACACTCCACTCTCCCCACACACACACTCCACCCCCCCCACACACACACTCCACTCTCCCCACACACACACTCCACTCTCCCCACACACACACTCCACCCCCCCCACACACACACTCCACCCCCCCCACACACACACTCCACTCCTCCCCACACACACACTCCACTCTCCCCCACACACACACTCCACTTCCCCCACACACACACTCCACTTCCCCCACACACCACACACTCCACCCCCCCCCCACACACACACACTCCACTCCCCACACACACACACTCCACCCCCCCACACACACACACACACACTCCACCCCCCCCTCACACGCACACTCCACCCCCCCACACACGCACACTCCACCCACACACACACACTCCCCCCCCCCACACACACACACTCCACCCCCCCCCACACACACACACTCCACCACCCCACACACACACTCCACCCCCCCCACACACACACACTCCCCCCCCCCACACACACACACTCCACCCCCCCCCACACACACACACTCCACCCCCCACACACACACCCTCCACCCCCCCCCACACACACACACTCCACCCCCCCACACACACACACTCCACCCCCCCCACACACACACACTCCACCCCCCCACACACACCACACTCCATCCCCCCACACACACACACACTCACCCCCCCCACACACTTCACCCCCCCACACACACACACTCCATCCCCCCACACACACTCCACCCCCCCACACACCACACTCCACCCCCCAACACACACACACACTCACCCCCCAACACACACACACACTCCACCCCCCCCCACACACACACACACTTCACCCCCCCCACACACTCACCCCCCACACACACTCCACCCCCCACACACACACACTCCACCCCCCAACACACACACTCCCCCCATACACACACTCCCCCCATACACACACTCCCCCCCCACACACACACTCCCCCCCCACACACACACACGCACACTCCCCCCGACACACACACACACTCCCCCCCCCACACCACACACACCCTCCCCCCCACACACACACACACTCTCCCCCCCCACACACACACAGACACTCTCCCCCCCTCACACACACACACTCTCCCCCCTCACACACACACACACACCACACCCCACACACACATACACACACACACACCCCCCCCACACACACACACACACACTCCCCCCACACACACACACACACACACTCCCCCCCCCACACACACTCCCCCCCCACACACACACAACACACTCCCCCCACGCACACACACTCTCCCCACCCACACACACACACTCTCCCCCCCCACACACACACACACCACACTCTCCCCCCCCCCCACACACACACACACACACACACAATTCCCCCACACACACACACTCCCCCCCCACACACACACTCCCCCCTACACACAACACACACACACACACACTCCCCCCCACACACACACACTCCCCCCCCACACACACACACACACTCCCCCCCCCCCACACACACCACTCCCCCCCCACACACACACACACACTCCCCCCCCACACACACACACACACTCCCCCCCCACACACACACACACACTCCCCCCCACACACAACACACACACTCCCCCCCCACACACTCACACACACACACACACTCCCCCCACACACACACACACACACTCCCCCCACACACACACACTCCCCCCCACACACACACACTCCCCCCCACACACACACTCCCTCCACACAACACACACACTCTCCCCCCCCACACACACACTCTCCCCCCCACACACACACACAACCACCTCTCCCCCCCCCACACACACACACACACAATTCCCCCACACACACACACTCCCCCCCCCCCACACACACACACACTCCCCCCTACACACACACACACACACAAACACACACACTCCCCCCCACACACACACACACCACTCCACTCCCCCCCCCACACACACACACTCCACTCCCTCCACACACACAGTCCACTCCCTCCACACACACACTCGCCCCCCCCATACACTCTCCCCACACACATTACACTCCACTCCCCCCCCACAGACATACTCCTTCCCCCCTACACACACACACTCCACCCCCCCACACATACTCCACCCCCCCACACACACTCCACCCCCCCTCACACACACACACTCCACTCCACCCCCACACACACTCCACTCCCCC
>NC_092784.1:54256105-54261105 GCF_047496795.1 Chiloscyllium punctatum
ACACACTCCACTCCCCCCACACACCACACACACACTCCTCCCCACACCACACACTCCACCCCCCCCCACACACTCACACTCCACCCACCCACACACACACACTCCACCCCCCCCCACACACACACACTCCACCCCCCCCCCACACACACACACACTCCACCCCCCCCCACACACACACTCCACCCCCCCCACACACACACACTCCCCCCCCCCCACACACACACTCCACCCCCCCCACACACACACCACTCCACCCCCCACACACACACACTCCACCCCCCCACACACACACACTCCACCCCCCCCCACACACACACACTCCACCCCCCCACACACACACACTCCACCCCCCCCCCACACACACACACTCCATCCCCCCACACACACACACACTTCACCCCCCCCACACACTTCACCCCCCACACACACACACTCCATCCCCCCACACACACTCCACCCCCCCACACACACCACACTCCACCCCCCAACACACACACACACTCCACCCCCCAACACACACACACACTCCACCCCCCCCACACACACACACACTTCACCCCCCCCACACACTTCACCCCCCACACACACTCCACCCCCCACACACACACACTCCACCCCCCCAACACACACACTCCCCCCCATACACACACTCCCCCCATACACACACTCCCCCCCCCACACACACACTCCCCCCCCCACACACACACACGCACACTCCCCCCGACACACACACACACTCCCCCCCCCCACACACACACACACCCTCCCCCCCACACACACACACACTCTCCCCCCCCACACACACACAGACACTCTCCCCCCTCACACACACACACTCTCCCCCCCTCACACACACACACACACACCCACACACACATACACACACACACACCCCCCACACACACACACACACACTCCCCCCACACACACACACACACACACTCCCCCCCCCCACACACACTCCCCCCCCACACACACACAACACACTCCCCCCCACGCACACACACTCTCCCCCACCCACACACACACACTCTCCCCCCCCACACACACACACACACACACTCTCCCCCCCCCCACACACACACACACCCACACACAATTCCCCCACACACACACACTCCCCCCCCCACACACACACTCCCCCCTACACACAAACACACACACACACACACTCCCCCCCCACACACACACACTCCACTCCCCACACACACACACACACACTCCCCCCCCCCCACACACACACACTCCCCCCCCACACACACACACACACTCCCCCCCCCACACACACACACACACTCCCCCCCCACACACACACACACACTCCCCCCCACACACAAACACACACACTCCCCCCCCACACACTCACACACACACACACACTCCCCCCACACACACACACACACACACTCCCCCCACACACACACACTCCCCCCCACACACACACACTCCCCCCCACACACACACTCCCTCCACACAAACACACACACTCTCCCCCCCCACACACACACTCTCCCCCCCCACACACACACACAAACACACTCTCCCCCCCCCACACACACACACACACAATTCCCCCACACACACACACTCCCCCCCCCCACACACACACACACTCCCCCCTACACACACACACACACACAAACACACACACTCCCCCCACACACACACACACACTCCACTCCCCCCCCCCACACACACACACTCCACTCCCTCCACACACACAGTCCACTCCCTCCACACACACACTCGCCCCCCCCCATACACTCTCCCCACACACATTACACTCCACTCCCCCCCACAGACATACTCCTTCCCCCCTACACACACACACTCCACCCCCCCACACATACTCCACCCCCCCACACACACTCCACCCCCCCTCACACACACACACTCCACTCCACCCCCACACACACTCCACTCCCCCCACACACACTCCACTCCCCCCACACACACTCCACTGCCCCCACACACACACTCCCCCCATACACACACTCCCCCACACACGCATTCCCCCCACAACACACACACACTACCCCCCCACACACACACACGCACACGCACACTCCCCCCCGACACACACACATACTCCCCCCCCACACACACACACTCTCCCCCCACACACACACACACCCCACACACACACACACACACTCCCCCCCCACACACACACACACACTCCCCCCCCCACACACACACACACACTCCCCCCCCACACACACTCCCTCCACACAAACACACACATTCTCCCCCCACACACACACACACACTCTCTCCCCCCCCACACACACACACTCTCCCCCCCACACAAACACACTCTCCCCCCCCCACACACACACACACACACAATTCCCCCCCACACACACACTCCCCCCACAGACACAGACACACACTCCCCCCTACACACACACACACACACACACACTCCCCCCACACACACACACACTCCACTCCCCCCACACACACACACACACTCCACTCCCTCCACACACACACTCCACTCCCTCCACACACACTTGCCCCCCCCCATACACTCCCCCACACACATTACACTCCACTCCCCCCCACAGACATACTCCTTCCCCCCTACACACACACACTCCACCCCCCACACACACACTCCACTCCCCCCACACACACACTCCACTCCCCCCACACACACACTCCCCCCATACACACACTCCCCCACACACACACACTCCCCCACACACACACACACACACGCACACTCCCCCCCGACACACACACACACTCCACCCCCACACACACACACACACTCCCCCCCACACACACACACACACTCTCCCCCCCTCACACACACACACACTCTCCCCCCTCACACACACACACACACACCCACACACACACACACACCCCCCCCCACACATACACACACCCCCACACACACACTCCCCCCCCCACACACACACACACTCCCCCCCCACACACACACACTCTCCCCCCCACACACACACACACACTCCCCCCCACACACACACACACTCCCCCCCACACACACACACACACACTCCCCCCACACAAACACACACACTCTCCCCCCACACACACACACACTCTTACCCCCCCACACACACACACACACTCCCCCCACACACACACACTCCCCCCTACACACACACACACACACACTCCCCCCCCCCACACACACACTCCACTCCCCCCCCACACACACACACACACACACACACACACTCCCCCCACACACACACTCCCCCCCCCACACACACACTCCCCCCCCACACACACACACACTCCCCCCCCACACACACACTCCCTCCACACAAACACACACACTCTCCCCCCCCCACACACACACACACACTCTCCCCCCCCCCCACACACACTCCCTCCACACAAACACACACACTCTCCCCCCCCCCCACACACACACACACACACACACTCTCCCCCCCCCCACACACACACACTCTCCCCCCCCACACACACACACACTCTCCCCCCCCCACACACACACTCCCCCCCCCCACACACACACAATTCCCCCACACACACACACTCCCCCCCCCCACACACACACACACACACTCCACTCCCCCCACACACACATTACACTCCACTCCCCCCCCCCAGACATACTCCTTCCCCCCTACACACACACATTCCTCCCCCCCCACACACACACAGATACACTCCTCCCTCCCCCACACACACACATTCCTCCCCCCCCACACACACACTCCTTCCCTCCCACAGACACACTCTCCTTCCCCCCCCACAGACCCACACTCCTCCCCTCCCCTCCCCCCCACACACACACACACACACTCCTCCCCCCCCACACACACACTCCTCCCCCCCACACACACACCCTCCTCCCCCCCCACACACACACACACACTCCACTCCCCCACACACACACTCACTCTCCCCCCTCACACACACACACCCCCACACACACACACCCCACACACACACACACACACACACTCCCCCCCCCCCCACACACACACACACACTCCCCCCCCACACACACACACACACACACACACACTCCCCCCACCACACACACACTCTCCCCCCCCCACACACACACACTCTCTCCCCCCCCCACACACACACCACTCTCCCCCCCCACACACACACACACTCTCCCCCCCCACACACACACACTCTCCCCCCCCCACACACACACACACACACACAATTCCCCCACACACACACACTCCCCCCACACACACACACTCCCCCCCTACACACACACGCACACACACTCCCCCCCCACACACACACACTCTCCCCCCCCCCCACACACACACACACACACAATTCCCCCACACACACACACTCCCCCCACACACACACACTCCCCCCTACACACACACGCACACACTCCCCCCCCACACACACACACTCCCCCCACACACACACACACACTCCCCCCACACACACACACACACACTCCCCCCCCCACACTCACTCCCTCCACACAAACACACACATTCTCCCCCCCCCACACACACACACACTCTCTCCCCCCCACACACACACACTCTCCCCCCCCACACACACACACTCTCCCCCCCCACACACACACACACACAATTCCCCCCCACACACACACTCCCCCCACAGACACAGACACACACTCCCCCCTACACACACACACACACACACACACTCCCCCCACACACACACACACTCCACTCCCCCCACACACACACACACACTCCACTCCCCCCACACACACACACACACTCCACTCCCCCCACACACACACACACACACACTCCACTCCCTCCACACACACACTCCACTCCCTCCACTCCCTCCACACACACACTCCACTCCCTCCACACACACTTGCCCCCCCCATACACTCCCCCACACACATTACACTCCACTCCCCCCCACAGACATACTCCTTCCCCCCTACACACACACACTCCACCCCCCACACACACACACTCCACTCCCCCCCACACACACACTCCACTCCCCCCACACACACACTCCCCCCA